>NW_026992764.1:0-33212 GCF_028769735.1 Zonotrichia leucophrys gambelii
TTTATTGCCACCCTTATCACGCATGCGCTACCACTCGGTTTGGTGGTCGCACAAGTCTTTGGGGGTCATCACTGACGAAGGCCCTGTAGTCTTCTTCGTTGTCCTTTAATTCACTTTTGGGTTACACGTGCGCACCAAGCCAGTACAATGTAAGCCAAGACTAACGTATCACTGCATCTACATATCAAAGCAATAAGTCCCTTCTAATTAGCATTTTCTTGGACCCAACCAGGTTCTTGGTCAGTTTTAGCAACTGTATCTTCAACTTCTTTCCTTTGGTCCTTGAGAACATCTGCTGGGAAAAGGGGGGTGGAGCCCCTCCTTTCCCTCTCCTCTTTGGCATTACTATTTTTAACTTATTTTATTATTTCCAGATATTAGTTACTGTATCAATATTGATTACTGTTTCAATTTTAATCAGCACGAATCATACCTATTTACCACACTCCAAACCAGAAATTATCTGGTTCCACCATTTGGACTGAGGAGAATGTAACAGCTCCATCTTTTCAGGGAGGAGGCAGCACTAGGACCACAGTGATTGTTTCACACAGTAGACCTGAGCACACAGTTTGCTCCAGCTTGGAGCATGGGCTCATCCCAGCCTAAGAACTCCTGAAGGCTAAATTATTGGAAATAGCATTACCACAGGATCTATGATGGCTATCATGAGATAATCATCATACATTTGGATTTTTAAGACACAGAGCGTTGTCTGGTGCTTTCCAGTCCCTGGTGACATGACCTAATAGCAACACGCGCCTGGAGCTGCGCTAGTGCAGCACTCTGTGCTGGGGGAAGGAGGCACTGCTGGGCTGGGAGAGCACACAATTGGCAGCCCATGGCTGTGATTTACACTAAGCTGTTTGTGTCTTGTAAATAGATTTCTTTTCCTTCAGTGGTAGGGAGCCAGGAGATGCGTTGGTCAGCAGCAGAACAAAGAACATCTTGGTACAGAACCAGGAGCAGGGGAAGGACAAGCCTTCCAGCACAGGGTACTCACATGGCTTTTGAAATGAAGAGCTGCAGCAAATGTGGAAGGGTAAATAAGGCCAGGAAATCTTTTGCTCTATGAATGAACTCCCTGCTATTTATGATGCAGAGTTTCCAGGGATGTTGCTTTGGAGCTGGGCTCCTGCTGGGCAAATGATTCTTCCCAAACTGAGGTGGGTGCCATGTTATCATTCCCTGGCTCTTCCTGTCCCTGTCTGGCTGCTCCTCAAAGCTCTGGCTTCAGCCCAATCTTCTGCCTTCTGAGCAGCAAGGTTTAAATGGTCCTTATCATTCAAATGACTTGACTTCAAATTGAAATTATTTGATTATTTTAACAACTGATTAAATCAGTTCCCTCTGATCTAATGGTGTTGGTGTCTGGGAACAGTGCAGCCAGGACTGAGATGCTCAGTACAGGCTGCAAAACCTGCTGGAAATGCACAACAGTATTTAGGTTGTTTATGACACTCCTCTGCCATTTCCTCATGCTGTTCCTGCACCTGTACTGGATGGGCGAGGCTGTGCATGCCCTTTGAGCAGAGATGAACTTTTGGGGTCAGCTGCCTAATGGCCAGGAGGTGCCAAACTGTTTGGGTCACTGGTGTCCTCTGCCTGCCCTGCAATTCATAGCCATCATTTCTCTCACCTCTTATTTCTTCTCCCTGGTACCTCTGCCACTACTTCAGCTTATCAAACCTTTTTTTCTGTTTTTCTTCCCCTCTGGAAGTTGCCGGATCTTTTCTTCTCTTCCCAAGGAAGTGATGTGGGCTCATTTTCCTTCTCCAGTCTTCACACCTGGTTTGTTCCTTCCGTGTGCTGGAAGATGCATTGGCACATGGATGTGGAGAAAACATCAGAGAGTGAACCAAGTCATTTACACCAAGAGAGATTAGATTATGTTATCACTGGGTTGTTTAGAATCATGGAATCAGAGAATCCTTAAAGTTGGGAAAAACCTTCACAAAAATCAATTCCAACCATCAACCACACCATCACTATGTTCACCACTAAACCACATCCCAAGTCCCGCATCAACATGTCTTCTGAGCTCTTCCAGGGATGGTGATTCTACCAGTGCCCTGGGCAACCTGTTCCAATGCTTTACAACCTTTCCCAAGAAGAAATGTTCCCTAATTTCCAATCTAAACCTCTCCTGGTGTAAGTTGAGACCTTTTCCTCTTGTCCTGTCCATGTTCCCATGGGAGCAGAGCCCCACCTGGCTCCACCCTCCTGTCAGTGACTTGTGGAGAGCCACGAGGCTCCCCCTGAGCCTCCTTTTCTTTAGGCTGAAACCTGGAGAAACTCCAACCCTCAGTTTGAGTTGATTCAGAGGAACCAACAAATCTGTTTTAGGTACTGTTAAATGATGCTGGCTGCTCTTAGTAGTAAAAACCAGAAAACAAACGAGATATGCCCAGCAGCTCAGTGTGGTGAGTTGTGCTAGGAAAGCGCCCACTCCAGACTCCAATGGCATAAGCATCAGCACCAGATTCTGCCTGGGATAACCTCTGTGAATTCCTCCCTCACTAAGGCAGCTGAAATAATAACTGATCCACATGAATCAAATCTTCACAGTGGGTACGTTTCTTCCCTACTGTTTCCAAATCAAACATAAACAGTGAGAAATTATTTCCTCTCTACTAATGAGTGGCAGCATGAGAACTCAGCAATATGTTAAGAGAAAATCTCCCTGGTATACTGAATTACATTTTTCCTGGAGTGAAGCAAGAACCCTTGTGTTTGAAAAACTCCCTTTCCAGACTCAGACATTTTTTTTCATACAGTATTAAAAAAAAGTATAATGTTCCAAAATTCAGCCAGGGAAGCAGCTGTAATAATTCTTCCCTAATGCCTCTGAAATTAAGCTCCACTTACCCTGAATTTTTTCAGTTTGGAGTGTATGTATACACAATATTGCTAACATATCCCTGCAGTAGATGAGTGCAGTGTGTGCTGCACTGCTGCTCCAGCCCCATGGGCTGCAGGCCCCCATGGGCAGGGCTGGGGTGTGGGGGCTGCTCCCCTGCACGGCTTCCCCTTCACATCCCTGTCAGAGCCATGGGCAGCTGCCTGTGGCCCCCAAGCGCGCTCAGGAACTGACCACTGCTGCTGGAGGCCTTGGTGCTGAGCCCCTGAATCATCTCTCACTCAGACATGCTCACAAACAAAGGAGGAACAGGGCCTCAGTGGCCCGAAGAGCTGCCCACAGAACCAGCAGGACCTGGATGAGTGGGATTGCAGAAGAGGCGTGGGGAGAACATCCAGGCAGGCTGCCAGGGGCTGAGGCTGGGGCAATGGGAAATCTGCAGTGGGAAGGAAACAACACAGCATCTGTTCTTTTGAAACACAGCTAGAGTTTTCCTGTGCATTCTGACTATGAGTCACCAATGGTGGGCTGTGAAATTTCTAATACCTGTCTGGCCCTTGGGGCTGAGCTGTGGGATGAAGCTGTGGGAGGAGACCTGGGAGAGATCCTAGAGTGAGCCAGGGTCCCCCACGTCAGAGCAGAGCCCGGAACAGCGGGAAGGGATCCATGGCAGCCTCGCTCCCCCTCTACCCTTTCCTCACCATGGGCCAAACAACATCCTGAAGCACATTGTGAGAGAACTGCTCAAAGGGGATGGTGGGTGCATTCCCTCAGCCTTGTCCTGGAGCTCAGCAGCCGAGGGCTCTGGCTGCACATCTGGACACGCCGTGCCTGGAACAGCAGGAAGGGATCCATGGCAGTCCCGATGCCCCGCTGCTGCTTCCACGCCCTGCAGGGCTGTTTCCCAGCCTGGCCTGGCTGCAGCTTCTCCCCAGCCTCTGCAGGAAGGCATTGGGCATCAGCTGCCGCGCAGCCCAAACTCACCAGGGATCCCCTGCATTTTCCCAGTCCCCAGGTACATCCTGAGGTGTGGCTGCTTGGAGGAGAGAGGGTCATAGCCAGCCCCAAAGGCCTGGGGGGATCAGGATTTTCCTGATCATTACCCATGTCTTGGACAAGTATTGCCTCTTGAAGAGGCCACCTCCTGGATATGCAATGATTCCATCTGATCCAGCTGTGCCTCTTCCTTTCTCAAGGGATGGACAGAGAGGCTCTATGGAAGGAGGCATTTTCTGCAGGAAGGGAGGCGATGCCAGGCACGGCCACAGGAGGTAATTGTTGTGCCTCTGGGCCTGAGCCCTGCTGAGGCTTGAGCAGCGGCCCTCTCTGCTGCTTGGCACTGCGGGCACAGCCCAGACAAGACGGGCACAGCCCAGAGGAATTATCCCGAGCAGGCTCAGGGCACTCGGCTACTGAGCTGTCCTGCTGGGCTCCCTCCGTGGGAGGCACGTCCCAAAACCTGGGAGCGGCTGCATGGGGTGCCCATGGTGGGGAAAGGGCAGAGGGGGAGAGCAAGGCTCCAGTGTGTCCTGAGAGGGCCTGGCCATGTGCCTGTGTGTTCTGGTTTGACATTGGCACAAGGCCAAATGCCCGCATGAAAATACACCTTCTCTGGTGTCTGCAGTGAGATTTTGACCAGGAATAAACAAAGCAGGCTCTCACTTGAAAAAAGAAGAAAAGTTTATTAACTAAACTACAAAAACAATTACTAAACTACACACAAAAGGAAGAAAAAGAAGAAGAAAAAAAAAAACAGAAGGAAAATGAAACCTCACAAAAACACTCTCCTCCTCCTCCTCCCCCCCAAATTCCCAATACAATACAATCCAAAATCAATTCTGGGTCCAGCACCACCCTTTAGAATGCTCAACTTCAGTTCCTCAAGAGGAGAGGGAGTCCTTCCATGCGTTGTGGTGGCCTTTTCCGTCCTTGTTCAAGTGCTCTCACCACCGGACCAGAATCAGGGCTGCTTCCAGGGTTGTCCTTTTAAGGAGGCTGTGTCCAGTTCCAGAAAAGCTCAATCTCTCACTTCTGGGACATCTGTCCCCCCCATATTTTATATACCCCCTGGGGCCGAGGGGTACCCACACTGAATCTTCTTTGGCTCTGGGACATTTCTCCCCCTGGACTCAATCTCTGTATTCCAGGGAAACATAGCTCTGTCCATGGCTACGCAAAAGAGTCCAGCATAAAATGCCACTCCCTCTTCTCCATCTTTCTAACATCTCTCACTCTCTCTCTCTGGTCCAGACCTTCATCACTCGCTCATTTCCTTCGTCCTCCTCCACTCTTATCCCTCGTCTAGGAAGGGTTAATGTTCTGTGAAGTTTTCATTGTCCAAAAAAAGGGTTAAAAACTCCTCCAAGCGGCTGGACTCTTGGCTGCACCCCCCCCCACCATCTCCTCAGCCGGGCTGCCTGCTGCCAGCACATGTTTACTGCTTTCAAGGTAACGGCACACAAACACCGGCTGCACTCTCTCTGTCTGTCTCCAAGGTGGGGGGGGGAACACACTGCCCATTGCTTCCCGGCATTTCTTTACTTCTTCCTTCTACCCTTGTGGGGGGCCAGGCCTACCTCTCCCGGGCCAGGCCGCATGGCTTTTCCCCTCCCCCAGCCCAGCCAGCAACTGGGCCGGGGGAGAGACTCAACTCCTTCACCGCCGGAAATCCAAAGAGGAACTGCCAGGGGGAGAGCCCTGCTTTACCCTGTGTTCTCAGAGGTGGATCCCATTTGCCCAGTGGTTAGGCCAGATGGCAATATTCAAAACTGACCACTCATTGGCCCCATCCACACAGCATCCCAGAAATCCTGTTTCCGGGTCAAACCATGACACACTGGCAGTGAGGAGGAGCAGCGCGATGGCTCCAGCGCTGGGGCTGGGGGCACTCCTGGGGGGCCAGGGGGGAGTGGCACCCCCGGCACCGGGACCCCCCTGCTCCCCTCATCCTGCACAGGCACCCCCTGAATCCCCCATTCTGGACATCAGGACCCCCTGCTCCCCTTTTCCCGGCCATCCCATGGCTCCCAGCCTCCAGACTTGCCATGGGCGTCACCCTAGGATGTCCTGGAGCACCTTGGATCCCCATTCCTGCCTTTCCCAGCCCCCAGCCCCACCTTTCTGCAAAACCAGAGACCCCCTGAACTCCCCCTTCCCGAACATCCCGAGTGTCCCCACCCTGCTCCCCCCTTTTTGGGAAACCCTGGACTCCCATTTCCTGGGCTCAAGGACCCCCTGGAACTCCCTTCTACCTCTCCATGTCCCTGCCCCTGTCCCCTGTCCCCTGTCCCTCAGCTGTCCCCTGTACCTCGGCTCTGTGGGGCCAGGGACAGCAGCAGGAGCCAGGGCAGCCCTGGGGGAGAACAACCCTGAGCCCCAGCTGCGCCAGTTCCCCCAGTTCCCCCCAGGTCACTCCCAGCATGGGCCCTGTGGCTCCCAGTCACACCCAGTATGGTCCCAGTCACTTCCAGTTACACTCAGTGTGATCCCAGTATCATCCCAGTCACTTCCAGTATGATCCCAGTATGATCCCAGCATGGTCCCAGCACAGTCCCAGCTGTTCCCATTCATCCCTACCATAGTTCCAGGCACTCCCAGTATGGTTCCAGTCCTTCCCAGTATGATTCCAATATGAACCCAGTCACTCTCAGTACAGTGCCATTTGCCCCAGTATGATTCCAGTCACTCCCAGATACTCCCAGTATTATTCCAGTAACTTTAAGCTTCCTCTGTGATCCCAGTCACTCCTGGTCTCCCCCAGTATATCCCAGTTGTCCTTCATGTGTTTCCACTCACTCCCAGTTGCTCCCAGTAGCTTCTAGCATTATTCCAGTTGCTCATAACCACTCCCAGTCACCTCCAACATGATTCCTGTCACTTCCTGTATATCCCAGTTGCCCCAGCATGGTCCCAGTTGCCCTCAGCCTGCTCCCAATCACTTCCAGTATGATTCCAGAAGGATCCCAGTCACCCTCAGTGTGGTGCCAGTTGCTCCCAGTATGATCCCATTTGTCCCCAGCATGTCCCCATTTCCTCCCAGCGTGATCCCAGTTGCCTCTAGCACAGACCCAGTCCCTCTCTGTATGATCCTACTCTGATGCCATGATGATCCCAGTTGCTCCTAGTATGGTCCTGGTTGCTCCCAGTTGCTCCCAGCGGCCCTGTGTTATGCTTTGGAGTGGGAGGAAATTTAGGGAAGTGATGCAAAGTTTTTTGTGTATCTGACAGTCTGTTGAGCTACTGAAAAGCAAAGACACGCTTTTGTGAAACACACATGGTAAAGACGAAAAAATACAGAAACTTTTTTTTCTTTGTTGGTCGGCAGGGAGCTGCTGGGTTTTGGCTTCTGCTCTGCGGCTGGGCTGGGCTGACAGTCTTGCTGCAGGCTGGGCTTCTTTTCTATTTTCTGGGCTGCTTGCTGGCTTCTCTCTCCATGGGCTCTGGTTTGGCCGGGCTGGGCTTCAGCAGCTGCCGGGCAAGGAGACAGGGGAGGCTGCGGAGCTTTAGCCAGAGCAGGGCTGGCTGTGGCTGTGAAGATCTCGCTGTCAGGCTGCTGCTTCTTCTTCTTAGCGTGGCTGAGACCAGAGACTTCTGTGGCTGGTGTAGAAAACTAAACACTAACTATAAAGCTGATCTGAACACAACTGAGCCACAGCTTTCTGTTACAAGTTATTGGTGGGTTAGGTAGGCCTCATGCGTGATGTGAAGTTTTTCAGTACTTCAGTCTTCTTCTGAGTGAGAGAAAAGAACAAAATGCAAGTATATAAAAAACAACATGAAGACACTAAAGTCAATAAAGAAGAAGTTAAGTCTTAGATGAGAGGGCTGAGAAGATGCTTTGTTTCTAGAGCTGAAATCTTCTTGTAAGCTGTAAAGGAGAGGAATAGTGGATTTGTTTTTACTAACAATCTGTGGGTCTGCTCGTAGATAAAACTAGCTCTGGAAGATAAAAGAAAGAATGGGAAGGATTCCACTGATCGATGAATGGAAAAAGAGATTTGCTTTTACAAATACACTTTAGGTTTGCTGATTAACGAAATAAGCCATTGAGAAATGAAAGAAACAATGGGGAAGAAAAACCCCTAAATTCTGTAAGAATTAAAAACTAAAAGGGAGGGTTATACATTAGAGGGAAATCTTTGGGAAATCTTCGGTGTCAGGCGTATCAGGGCATCTGTACCTCTCAAGCACCTCAGCCAAGGGGAAAGAGAGAAGGGAAATGTGGCCAGGAAATTAGGATAAAAAGAAGGCTGCATCCTCCAAAAATTCAAGAGATCCCAGGGGAATGCCCCATGGCCTCTCCCTTTATTGGAATAAAGCCAGAAAGGACTCCTCTGTCTCCTTTGTGGACATAAACCTCTGGTGATGTGGATTAATTTTCCAAACAACAAGAAAATACTCTTTTTCTTCATAACACATAAAACTATAAGGAGATGAAAGTGTTCAAATTGATATCAAGTAAAGGCTTTATGTTAAAGTAAGCAGATCTTAAAATAGCTGTAATCCCATGAGAAGTTCGAACAGAGAAAGAGTAGTCTTGTGCTTCTAAAAAGCGAAGAAGGGGCTGGGAAAAGGTTGAGTTGGTGCCGGATAAAGGGGTGTAGGGGAGTCTCAGTACTGAGCAAAGGGGTAAAAGGGCATCTGGGTTCTCAGGAATGGGGGTGCCAGGGGGGTCTCAGGGTCATGAAAATGGGGGGGGGGGCAGGGACGTGGAGAGGTAGAAGGGAGTTCCAGGGGGTCCTTGAGCCCAGGAAAGGGGAGTCCAGGGTTTCCCAAAAAGGGGGGACCAGAGTGGGGACACCCGGGATGTTCGGAAAGGGGGAGTTCAGGGTGTCTCTGGTTTTGCAGAAAGGTGGGGCTGGGAAAGGCAGGAATGGGAGACCAAGGCGTTCCAGGTTGTCCCAGAGTCAAGCCTACGCCAAGTCTGGAGGCTGGGAGCCATGGGATGCCCGGGAAAAGGGGAGCAGAGGGTCCTGATGTCCAGAACAGGGGGATTCAGGGGTTCCCAGTGCTGGCAGTGGCGGTTCAGGGTCCCGGTGCCGGGGGTGCCACTCCCCCCTGGCCCCCCAGGAGCGCCCTCAGCCCCAGCGCTGGAGCCATCGCGCTGCTCCTCCTCACTGCCAGTGTGATCCCAGGATGATCCCAGTAGAACTCAGTCACCCAGGAGCTGCTCCCAGGATGATCCCAGTACAGCCCAGTCACTCCCAGTCCTGGCATCCCCCCAGGCCTCTCTGCGTTCCGACCTGTCCCGGCTCCATCCCCGCCCCTCCCGGCGGCTGCGAGGGCTGCGGGAGCGGAGGAGGAGGAGGAGGAGGGAGGGAGGAAGAGGCGGAGCGGGGGAGGAGAGGGGGAGCCACGCGGCTGCGGCGCTGCCTGAACTTGCAGCAGCCTCTCGTCCCCTCCTGTCAGGGAGTTGTGCAGAGCCAGAAGGTCCCCCCTGAGCCTCCTTTTCTCCAGGCTGAGACCCCCTTCCTGCTGCCTCAGCCCCTCCTGCTGTTCCAGCCAGGGTCGGATACTAGTGCTGCAAAGAGCACTGTACAGACCTGGCATAGGTGCCTTTGTCACCACATTTTAACTTTTCATTAGTTCCAGAAAGACTCTTGGGAAGCCCCAAACTGCAGTCAGTCGCTGCAGTGCCAATCTCCTTTGCAAATCCCTGCGGCCCGGCCCGGCCCCGCCCGGCCCCGCACTCGGCGCCGCGGTTGCCCGGTAACCGCGCCCGGGCCCTCAGCGTCTGTGACAGCGGCGCGGCCTCAGTTGCCTGAGAGCGCGGCCCTGGCTGGGTGTGCGCAGCCTGGGCTCCTACAGGCGGCTGCACCGGGCCATTGGCTAGGTGAATTGTCGGCGTGGAGAATTGCTGAAGGTGCAGAGCATTGGCCTCTGCGAAAAGCTCCGCAGCGTGCAGAACATTGGTGTCTGCTAGGGAGTCCTGAATTTCATTTGAAGGTAAAGACCGACTAAAGTTGAACTTTTTGGTTTTGTTTCATCTGTGCTCTGAAAGAGAATGCCAAAGGGAAATAGAGGATGTGATCATGCCAGTCTTCTGGCGCAGTAATTCAGTGACATGTACACGTGAGAGGATGAACAATAAATGGACTACTGATTGTGCTTTTTTACTGAAGAAATGCAACATTTTCTAAAGATAGTAGTCTATACATTTTTTTCCTCTAGTAACTGCTTAAGCTGCTTAAAGGTGAGCGAGTTCTGTTCAAGTTGCAGTGGGTTTTTATCATCTGGGTTTTAAAATTTTTAGGGAGATGCCTCTATATTGAGGTGCAAACGAGACCATATGCCAAAGTCAATGGTCTGGATTTGATGGAACAGTAAATGTGAGGGAGAAAGAGAGAGAAAGAAAAGAAAAAGTGGGAGGGGGATGGAGGTTGGGAAGGGGGGGAGGAGAAAGAGAGTGACAGAGAGAGATTTAGTAGAAAATATCACCATTCCATGGATCCCATTGGCCTGCCATTAAATCCTGTTCTGGTCTTTTCTGTGGTGAGGTCTGGCAAAATGTAAGTCTCCAATGGATTAATGCAGATTTGGGCAAGGTGATACCTTGCCCAGGTACCTCCCAGGAGTGGGGCAAGTTGGACTCTGTCTCTTGCTACTTTCAAACAATATAAAATCTTTAGCACCCGTATATCCTTTGAGTCTGCCATGAGTTGGGTTCTGGATTTTCAGATTTGTTGTGTTACTTTGCATGCCCTGCAGTCGTCTGGTGCGAGGCCTCAGGAATGGGTCTGGAGGCACTGTGGAGGTCTTTGCTGGGAGGTTTGTGTGCAAACCTGGCCTCGGCAGAAGAGTCTGTGGCTGTGACTTCCCCAGCCTGAACCCAGACAGAGCTGATTTTCAGGACAGCTGCTGGGTTTGGCTTTGTTGTGGATAGGTTTTTCTCCTCAGCCTTGTTTACTTCTCCCCAGACCTGAGCTAATGGGACAATAGTGTCACCTTGATCTTGTCTCAAGTTCCCTTAGGCAGCTTAACTCACAGTGCCAAGTTCCAGTCAGGAGGCATTTTCAGGGAAGGGTGGGCTTGGGTGGTCGCAGCTTCTTTATACAGTTTTGTCACAATGGGCAGAAAGTCCTCTATAATGACATTTAAGCCATTAGCCATAACATTCCAGTCTCTCACTAGTCTCTCAGCTGTGAGGAGCAGCTGAGAGAGCAAGGGTGCTCTAGCCTAAAGAAGAGGAGGCCCACTCTAGCTAGTTTTGAGTAATATTTAAGCTACAGCTTTGTCTGTTCAAACTGTTATTAATGTTCAGATTTTTAGCTCCAGGTTTCAGTATGATCTAACTTTGAATTGCACAAGGTAGCCCTATAGTTCAAATAAAGTCCAACTAGAGGCCTAACTATACTAGCTACTTACACCAAACAAGCACTTAGCTACTTTCAAGTAATGTAACATTTTTAGCACCAGAATATGCCTTGAATCTGCCATGAATTGGGTTGTGGATTTTCAGAGTTCCATTGTTGCTCCTTCCAGTTTTGTTGAGGCATTGTCGCTCACCTGCGACACCGTCCCTTGGAAATGGCGTCTGGATTGCCAAAGAAGACACCAACACCTCGTCTTTTGTCCAGGGAAGGGCTGAAGCCTAATGCTGTGAGTACCCACTGGGCTGTGTTAGGGCTGGCACTGCCCTGGTGTCCCTGCTCTCCCTGCCCCTGTTGTCCAGCAGTGCTGTGAAGCTGCAGAGCCCTTTCCCAGCCCTTTGTGCTGTGCTGCTGTGGCTGGGGCTGTCCTGGTGCAATAGGGAACACTGTGGGATGCTTCAGCTGTGTCTTGCCTGGCTGTGCCAGCAGAGCCGAGTGAAACCAATGTACAGCTGAAGGCCTGAGCATGTGTTCTGTCCCTTTCCCTTTGCCACAGGAATTCCTTCTGTCAGGCTGGGCACTCACCTGTGCTGCTCTGACCATCCTGCCCTTGGGCACCTGGGCATGTGGGCGAGGGAAGCTCAAACTCTGCCCAAAGCCTTGAGAGCCACGGCTGGTCCCAGCTGGAAGAGCTCCCAAAGCAGCTGTTCTCTCCCAGCTCCTGTGTGGGCACAGATGCAGCCCTGCAGGCAGCGCTGGAGCCAGGGCCACAAAGGTCCCTTGCTGTCTGCAGCTCACTTGGCTGAAGATGCCCCACTGCTGAGGCTCTGTCAAGGAGATGCCTCTGATTTCTTCTGTGGAGGGCTCTGTCAGCCCAGACAGAGAAAACAATTAACAGGGAGAACTAAAACCTGGACACATTCCTGTGCACCTCACTCTTGGTAAAGTGTTCCTTTCTTGCATCTCTTGGACTCATCCAGCAGCGATATCTCCTTGCTGTGAGTTCTGAGTGTTGTGCAGGGATGGAGTTCAGGCACTTCTGAGAGCTCCTCCCCATTTTCTGGAAAGGTCACTGCCTCAATCCAATGAAATGTGAGAGGAAACAAATGCCCAAAGAGCAGAAATCCCCAACCATGTCCCATCCAATCATGGAGAAGCCAATGGGACAGAGCCATATGGCTGGAGTGTGTGTGTTCCACTCTGTATTATTAATTCACTGATGCTAAGTATTTCAGCAGGAAACTCCCAGGGCTTCCAGGAATGTCCTAGTGGCTGTGATCACAAGTTATTCACCAGTGCCACTTGTTCAAGAAAAGCCTTTCTGAACAAGCACAACTCTGAGGCTGTAGCTGGTTTACTTTTGCCTTTCAGCTGCTTCCCTCTAAGTTCCAGAGGGAGAAGTTTCTCAGCAGGAAGAAGGAGGCCAGCACTGGGGGGAGTATTCTGCCCAGAATTGGCCCATTTCTAGACAGGAGTGAGACTCGCCCAAAGGTAGCCTTTTCCTGCTCTTTTCCTTTCTGTTTCACATGAAGTTTGAAGAGGGTGTGTGTTTGTGACAGGCTTGCCTCCAGCAAAATACCTCAGTGTCCAGGTCTTGCTGTCATTGCAAGGTGCTGGGAGTGGTGGACTGGGAGTCCTGATGTGCACTAAGCCCACACAAATACCCTCTGCTGAAGCTGCTGGGGTGTGCTGGAGTGCAGCTGCCATTGCTAAAACCATGGGAGGAAGGCTGGGGACACAGAGGCCCAAAATTGCCCTTTGCCATTCTCCTGCTGAAGGAGCCACCTCTTGCTTTGGTGTGGTCAACATCAAATGCTCGGGGCCACAGGATTCCCTCCAGAGTGGCAGCGTTGGCCTTTGAAGGCCAAGGGTCTGCAGGAATTCCTTCAGATTGAACAAAACAAATTGCATTACTGCTTTGGGCTGGAACAATGTGTTGGACCCTGAGGGGGTGCTGGATTTTGCAGGCTGCCAGATGTACAGGAGACTGGCCCTGGGCAGAGGGGAATGGATGTGCTTTATCTGGATCAGTGCCTACTCAGAGGTGTGTTTAATGCGGCTTTTCTGGCAGGACTAGCTCGGTATAAAGCACAGTCCAAAGGGGTAGGTGACTGAGGTGGGCTGTTGAGCAGGAAATTGGAAGCAAGAGACATGGAACACAATCCAGGTAAAGGATTGTCCTGGAGAGGAGCCTTGGGAACACCTCAGGGAAGGGCACAGCTAAGGGACAGTGTGCTGCAGCCACTCCCTTCAGCAGAACGTGTCTGCTGTGAAGTCACAGAGGAGACCTGCTTGCATCTCTGCAGTGACAGCAGTGTGGCTGGAGAAGGCAGACAAAGCAGGGCAGAGTTTTCTCCAAGCAATGTCTCTGCTGCAGAAGCATTTGCTGTTGTTGTGTCATTCCAGACGTGCCTCTACAATGGCATGAAATAAGATCGCAGTAATGACAAGAAAGCACCCATTTAAAGGCCATTGAAAAAGGAGATACCAACTCTATTTTTACCCAGGTTGCTGAGAAAATAACTGAAACTTATCCTCATTCAGCATTCACCTCACTTGTCTTTTTATTTTCAGCTCATTTGTCTTTTTATTTTTGCCTTTTCCTCTCTTTGGAACACACTAACTTTTAAGTACAATGAAAAGGAGCAAAATCATCAAAGCAAAAGAAAAGTGTTTCTTAGTAAGGATTCAACTGAGCTGGGGATGTCTCCCTCCCTGAGAGCCAAGCACACACACACCCTCTGAGAAAATGGCAATCTTTGTATCCCCTTTGTACCCTGCTGGGGCGGTCCCTGTGCCCTTTGCCGTTGGATGGGTACTCAGGAGCTTCCATTCTCTACTGAGCACCAACTTTTCTGTGCCCTCCCTTCTCATCCTCCTTCCTTTTGGTCAGGTCTTCAACCCTGTCCCTCTCACTGTGACACTCAACCAACCAGCCTGAACAAATCCAAACCACAAACAACACAGAGAACCAACAAATTCCATTCTTTTGCTTCATAACCTTTTGGCTTCAGCCAAATGTCACCTCATCTCTCACACCTCCTCTGGTCCTGCTCTCTTCTTACTGATGTCTAAGTTCTAGAGCAAAAAAGATATTTGCAGTTGTGTGGGCCTCGGTTTCCCTGTCTCAGAGTAAAAGACATCCCAAATCCTTTCCCATGGAGTCTCCTGTAAATTCATGGGTTTTACTTACTCCAGGAGTGCTCAGTCAGTGCCCCAGAGCTCTGTGACCACGTGGGCACAGGGCTGTGTTTTAGGAAAGTGCTGCCTGGCATTCTGGAGAAAGAAACCTGGAGAAATCCATGCCAAAAGAGCAGCTTGGCTTGAGCCTTCTCTGTGTGGCTCAGCAGCTGTGGATCAGCTCAGAGCAGAGGTGGGGGAGCCACTGTTTGCCCAGTGTGGGCTGGGCAGACGTGCTCCCCCAGAGTCTGTACTTCACTGGGGATCAGTGGAAGATTCTCCTGCATGAACCTTCCTCCCAGCAGCTGAAGCTCTCCCTGCTCTCTCTCCTCTCCAGCTGCTGTCAGATGCCCCAAACAGAGCTGGTTTGGGGTTTCCCCACCAGAGCTGGTATTTCAGAACTTCGTTGCTCGGGAGGTCTCTGAAATGGTGCTGTCTCTCATGAATAAGGACAAGGTAAGTGCTGGCACCCAGAGCTTTAACACTGTGCTGGAAGAGGAGAGTGCTGTCATTCCCTCAGTGTACAGCAAAGCAAGTTATCTGCTGCAGCACATGCAGAAGAAAATGTCTCAGCACCTTCTTCTGCAAGATGGTGGAAATCTTCCTGTGCTGGGAATTGTCCCCTGGTTTTGGCCAGGTGTTGATGGTGTCTATTCCAAAGGAGTTTCCTTCTCTTGAAAGCTCTGGATTGACAGGAATGTTGAGGGCTGTACAGTTCTTACCTGCTCTCAGTCTTTGCCTTGGGTCTATAGCACACCCTGTGTGTCCTTGGTTAATCTTGGCTCCTGGTAGGAATCTCTGCCTCTCTCAGCCAGTTTGGCTCCCTTTGTGCAGCTCACAGGCAAAGCTCAGGGGCTGAGCCTTCTGCACTTTATGCTGGAATCACTTCTCATTAATGGCATTGGCCCTGCAGGAACCGTGTTCTGAAAGAGCCCTGCAATCAGAGTGATGGAGCAGAAGCAGTGAGAGGCCTTTAGGTGCCACTTGAGGCTCCTGCTCAGCTTCATCCAGCTCTGCTCAGCTTTTCCAAAAGCAACACGGTGCTCTGCTTTCCCTTTGCAGAAGCACAGCACATCCAAAGCCATGTGCTCCTGGAGGTTTCCACCTTCACCTGAAGAAACTGGGATTGTTTTGCAGTTTCCCAAGAGAGCTGAGAGGGAAAAAGTTGAAAAATGTCAGTTGTGTTCCACTGTAAAGAAGAAAACTTGAGACCATTTGAATTTCAGTGAGGGAAACATTTTCTCAAGTGAGGCTTGTGCCAAGAGTGGGCTGGTGGAAGGAGACAGGAGGGAGTCCAAATCATCTGGTTTAGACTTTTGGAGAGCATTTTGGTGCTCAGGGGTTGATGATATCAGTGTGCTAGAAAATGCATGTGTGCTGTGCATGTGTACCGCAGAGGGCAGAACCTGGCCTGCTGGCTGCAGGCAGGAATGCCCAGCAGCCCAGCTTGCCTGCAGGGGCAGCAGGAAGCCCTGGAGAGCCAAGATTGGCTTTGCATACTGGAACCACACTGTCAGTCAGTGCTGGTCGTGTTTCTCCAGGCAGAAAATGCCTCTGAAGCCCCATGGTCAATAGACACCGCCTGTCTGTGTTTCTGTCACTTTTGGCAAGCTGGTTGCTCTCATGGTCTTATGATTCTTCCTTGCTGCTTTACTGCCCATTTAAATTCTCTTTGCCATCTCCTTGTTTTAGGGATTGTCTTGCTGTGTTCATTCCTTCTTTTGCTTTTCAGGTTTGCTTTTATTTGCCAGTAAGACCACAGTGTTTGGTCTCCTGTCTTGCTGCTCTGTCTGCCTGACTGTATCCCCAGAAGGTCCCTACCCAAACCTGATCTGCTAGAAGGGAATTTCTTCCTTCCCCCACAGTAATGGGCTGGTTTGCTTTTAGGTAGCACATTCCCCCTCTGGAACATGACAACTTCATGGCTGTGTGCAGGCAGAAGCCAGCAGGTTTTTTGGCCTTGTTGAATATGCAGGTGACTTGGTTCAGGTGCTCTGTCTCCATCCTGCTGGTGCTGACCTGCTCGGCCCTTCCTTCCCAGCAGGCGCTGCCCTACTGCCCCTGGCCAAAATGCTGGAGCCAGAGAGAAGGGATTCAAGTTCAGCCTTGTGAATGATGTGCCTTTGCCTGCACAGCTGAAAGTGCTTTGGAAAAGGGGCAAGGGAGGGATGTTAGCAGGGCATGGACAGGTCTCCTCTCATCCTGTTTCCACAAGTGGCAAAATCATAATTTCATGTCTTTGCTGCAGATTCTTCACGTGGTGAAGGTCTCCATGGAGAGCTCACCTTACTTCCAGCTGGTGAGCTCCAGCGATGCGTACCGTGCCGTGCCGCCGGGCGCCTCTGTCCCTGTGCGCATCCGCTTCACCCCCAGCAAGAACAAGGTGAGGCTGGAGGGGCCAAAGCACACAATGATCTCCACAGCCATTGTTTGCCCTGCACTCTGGCTCCAGCCCATTGCATGCTGTGAGCTGGGCTCCAGGCGTGGGCAGGCAGCCTGCAGCCAGTCACACCTTGGCACTGCTGGCAGGCACTGCAGCCAGGCCTGACAGGCTCTGCTTCCCCTCCCTGCACATTGCTGAGCATTGCCAAGGGAAGATGCACAGGAAACAGGATGAAAATGACAGAGGGCTGTTGATAGATGTTGGGCCATCTCTAGGTCCAGTGGAAGGGGTTTCATTCTGATGGAAAACACCAGAGGAACAAAGAGGTCAGAGAGCTTTCCTCCTTCCTGGACTGCCAACAGCTTCCCTGCCTGCCCCTGGGCTGGAGCAAAGCCGGTGCTTTTTCACCCCCTGTGTTGTGCAGCCTTGCAGCTGTGCTGTCCCAGAGCACAAGTGAGCATGGCACAGCTGCAGGGCCAGGGCAGAGGATGTGCTGTGCCCGTGAGCCCGGCCTGGCACAGGCACACTGGGCTCTGGGTGCCCTCGGTCAGCAGGAGGTTGCTGAGCTGCAGGGCACTTGGACACCTGCCTGAAGGAGCTGGTGCA
Source organism: Zonotrichia leucophrys gambelii (assembly GCF_028769735.1). Taxonomy (NCBI): domain Eukaryota; kingdom Metazoa; phylum Chordata; class Aves; order Passeriformes; family Passerellidae; genus Zonotrichia; species Zonotrichia leucophrys. The sequence continues at coordinate 17,339 of NW_026992764.1, forward strand.
GGGCAGGTACAAGCTGCAGGCAGAGCTGTGAGCCCAGAGCCCATGGCAGTGACACTGCTGGGGCTCTGTCTTCATGCCTGTCCCTGTGCTTGCTCTGTCAGCTGGCACCCACTCCGTGCCAAAGGTGCTTTTGTGGGGAGGTTTGCACAGCAGTGCTGAGGCCCTGGCAAGTCTGATCTCAGTGCTGGGATCTGGAGGGTTCATGTTCTGATCTGGAGGCCTGTTCATACAGAAGGGTTGAGGGCATGGCATGGAAGGGAGGAAGCCTTGCAGAGAAACAAAGAGAGGCCCTTTCCAACAGCATCCTGCTACCTCTTAGCACTGTTCTTCTCCTGACTTGGTTGGACAGGCAAAGTTAGAGGGGAGTTGTGAGCCAACTGATGTTTCTGCACCAGGCCAGAGGTGCAGGATGTCTTTGGGTGCAGCTGTTTTCTCCTCTTCCTTTTGCTGCTTAGAGTCAGTTGAACACTTTGTCCTATTCTCAGACAGTGGGAATATAGAAGCCTAAAGAGCAATGTCCTGTGTTCCCCAGCTCCATGTTGCTTAGAAGAGGCTTAGGAATTCTTTAACATCATTAAAGTTTAGAGTAGAAATGATGGTGGCCTAGGGCTGTTATCTGTATGACCCAAGTGACACAAGAGCTTAATGCCACTGAGACAGATTTTGCAAAGTGCACTGGTGCCTTTAAAATGTGACATAGTAGTAGAACTTAGTGTTCATTTGAGGGTGCAATAGGTAAATTGATGCCCTTGAAGGGGTATAGGAAATGGTTTTTCTTCTGCCATGGGGATGGCACTAAATGTCCTGTGCTGAGCCAGTTTCTTTTCCTGCAGGATTATTGCCACGAGCTGGTGTGCCTCACTGCCAGGGAAAGGATCGTTGTGCCAATTCGGGCCATTGGTGCCCGAGCTGTGCTGGACTTCCCTGCCCAGCTGGACTTCTCCAAGTGTCCAGTCAAGGTCAGCACCCAGCAGACTCTGCTGGTGCGCAATGTCGGTGCCCGGGCAGCTCGGTACCAGCTGAGCACCCAGAGGTGAGGCAGCTCATCTGTCCCTGTGCAAACACCTTTGGGTGAGAGTGGAGTTGGGAAAGAGCTACAGAAGGAACCAAGCATCGGATCTGCTGCCCTGCAGCCTGGCTGGGAGTGAGCAGGATGGAAGGCATCTGCTCTTGCTTTCAGTGGCCTTGGAGCTTTCTCTGTCCCAGATTTCCTGGAGGCTGCTGGAACATGCTGGGAGCTGGCTTGCACCCTGCTGAGCACAAGCAGCTTCTGAAATGCTTCCTCAGCACTGTCAGCCAAGCAGAGCCATTCTCTGGGAGGCCACAGGCACGTGGCTTTGCAGTGGTCCTGGAGGGGGCCTGTGGAAATCATCTGAGCAAACACACTGCTCAAAGCAAGAGCAGTGTCTGGGGGTTGCAAGGTGCCATTGGGAGACATGGACCTGTCTTTAGATGCCATACAAGAAAACAAACATGTCAATGGACCTAGTTATAAAAGCAGAAGAAAACAACCTTTTAAAACCCCCTCCATACCTTATCTTTTCTGCCTGTCAGGTGCAGTAGTGATTCATTGAGAGGATGGATCTAACAGGATGAGAAGTGTCTTAAGGAGCAGCTCACAATTAACAGAGAAAAGCCCAAAATTTAGCTTTCCAGGCCTATCTCTTAGGAGTAATTTTCCTTTGGTTCTTACAGTGTCAGGGATGTCTCCTTGACAGCTCTTCTAGCTGTGGGCTCAGGGAACAGTTTAGTGGTGTTGGCTGAAATTCAAAGGAGTTAAGTTTAGCTGTGGAGCTTGTGTCTTTGGGTCTTGGGGAGCCAGGTGTGTGTGTGAGATGACTGCTCCAGCAGGAACAGAGGAGTCTGGTGGGTACAGCCCAGGGATGGAGGAGATGCGGGGCTGATTTGCACTCAGTTTTTCAGTCCTGACAGCTGAGTCCTGACCTTGGCTGGATCCTCTTCTCCTGATAATTTGAAAAGAAGAAGACACCTTCTTTCTCAGGCAAGCCCTGAAGTCATCCGTGGAATGTTATTCCCATCGTGCCACCTGAAGGCAGGAGCATGTAACATGGGGCAGGAGTGGGAAGGGAATGGAATGGAAGGTAGTGCTGAAGTCTCGCCAGGGATTCCCCTAACTGGCAGCTTCTCTATTGCGGTGAAATTTCTGGCCAAAGACTAAGAACAGAATGCTGTGCCTTGCCCCCAGCAGGCCCTGATCCCCCCAGCCCCAGCAGAGCTGCAGCAGTGCTGGCATCAGCCCCGGGGCAGATGCAGGAGCACGAGCACTGATCTGGCTCTGGGGCTGCTGGGGCCTTGTCCTTCCTCCCCTCCCTCCAAAGTCTCACGTCCAGCACATGAACATTGCTGGCCCAAGGCTTCTCCATCAGCCAGCAGTGATGTTCTCACCAGTGGCAATGGGAACAGGTCAGCCCATAATTACAGCAAGAGGTCCTGAATGAGCAGAACCTGAAGTGAGTTCATCAGCTGCCACTGCTGACATGAACAAAGTTCAGCTTGCCAGATGTTCTCTTTGTTTTTGTGTGTGATGCATTCATCAGCAAAGTCCCCAGAACACATTTGAAGTGACAGATTGACCAGCAACAAAGCACCAAGGCCAGGAACTTTTGTTTCCTCACTGGGGCTGTAGAAGGGCACAAAGCCCAGCAGCTGCTGGGCAGAAGCACATTTCCCCTGAGCTGTCCCTGAGCATCAAAGCACAGAGTCTTGTGTTTGTCAGGCAAGAGCTGTTTACCTGGTGACTAAATCCTGATTGCTCCTGTTAAATCCAAAGTGCAGCAACACATCTGCATCAATATTTCCAACACATTGCACAGAGTTTCTCTGCTGGGCCAAGCAAACAGTTACCAGCCTGCATGACAGCCCAGAGTCCCAGACTGCATTGCTGGTAAACACACAGAAACCTCCGGTTCTGCTTCCTTGATGTGCTCCTGCTCATGGTGCTTCATTTAGCTGGGATTGGACCCTTCAGACTGTAAATGGCATAGTCCTTTTGGGTTTCCATGTCACTGTATTGCTCTAATCTGCATTTGCACTCTTTCAAAGTTTTGATTAGTCCTTTTCTTAGAGCAGCTTTCATTGAAATGCTTATAAAAGTTGCCATTTTTAGGCTAAATCACAATGTTTTCAAGGTAAAATAAACCAAAGAAGCACACTGCAAATTCAACAGGAACTATTCCTTGGTCTTCAGGGAAAAGTTCCTTCTCCCTGTCTGATTCCTAGGCTGTAATCTCCCGGGACAGGGAGTGCCCTAACGTTTGCATCTCTTGAGATGCGATTTATAGGTAGCCAGAAAAGAGAAATTCCTGATGCAGTCAGTGTAAAGTTGTGCATGCAAATAGCTCTGAAGCCTCTCTGTGCTTTTCACAAAGCATTCTCTGATGGGATTGCTGGCAGTGGGAGCCTTGAGCCTCATTGCAGAGAGCTGGATGCAGAGTATGGGGAGCTGAGGTAATTTTCCCCCCAGGATCTTGTGAAGGCTGGATCTTGTCAGCAGTGGCTCAGTGGCTGTTTGTGATCCTGTCTGTTCTGTCTCTTGTGCTGCCTGTGCTTGGATTGCTCCCTGCTTGGCCAAGGGAGCTGCAGGGAGCTGCAGTGCAGCAGGAATCCCATGGCCAGGTGTCCCCAGGCCTGACCCCTCTCTCTGTGTTGCAGTCCTTTCTCCGTGGTGCCGGCCACAGGAGCTCTGGGCGCTGGTGACACCGTGCAGGTGACAGTGGCATTTCACCCGCTGGCCAGCGGTGCCCATTGCGGCTCCCTGGCCGTGTGCTGCAGCTCAGGTGAGTGCTGGGCCCTGCAGGGCACAGGACAGTTCTGCACATGGCTCCCTCTGTCCCATCCCTGCATTCCCTCCAGAGGTGCCTCCCCTGTTCACCTTTACCCCAAAGCAAACTGAGAACTCCTTGGTGTTTAGGGGCTTGAGAAAGGCAAAGATTTTTGACTGCTGTTTTGCTGGGACTTGCTGAGTGGAGGAAGGAGGAACTCTGATTCTCCACTACCGTGTGGCTATGCCTGGGTGTAGTTGTATTTGATTCCTGGGCAGTGCTGTAGGTGAGGTCTCCATCAGACTCTCTCCAATGCAATGGATTTCTTGCACACCTCTGTCCCATATGCTGCTTCTCCACTGGCTTGCCACAGACCCTTTTTCTATGTGGCTCTTACACATAGATGTAGTTTCTGTCTAACAACATTTTCAGGCCCTCAAGTTCCTTTTTTGTGACAAATCAAAACAAATTTTTCTCTGTCCCCATTTCCCAGGCTGTTCAAGCTGTTGCAAACCTCTCCCATCTATCTCCCATTTGATTTCTAGACTGAGGGATCCCATTCAGTCTTAATGTAGAAACTGCTCTGTACTCACTAATCTTTCCTTTGTCCCTTCCTTATTTGTATTGCAATGCTCCAGCTTGGTTTTTCAGTTCCGAACAGTATAAAATATTTAAAGACTGATGTGGCTGTGGGTTTGGACAGGGAGATGATTTTCACGGTGCTCATTCTGTAGTGGTTTGTCACATTGCAGAGCCAGGCCGGTTGTGTTCCCTCACCTGTGTCCCCTCCTGCTGTGGGCTGTCACTTCACTTGTTCCTCTGGGCTTCCTTTTGCTGCCCACCTGTCCCCAGGCATATTTGCTGGTCAGCAAGGAGGGATCCAAGGGATCAGGAGAGACAGGAGTCTCCTGGGATGCCCGGGGAGAGCCTGGGCAAGGCAGGACTGAGCAGGGCTCCTCAGCCCTGTCACCTGAAGGTCTTGGATGCAGAAATCCCGGTGATCTGAGTGGGTCACCGGAGCACATGGACCAATCTCCCTGTCCATCCTGTCACCTTGGGGCCAAATCTCTACAAACACCCTCAGAAATAAGGTGTTTTAGGAGGTGCCCAGGACATCCTGACGCTGTACACACAGAGCTGAAGGATGTGATCAATGGAGTGGTCCACAAAACTGCTCCTTCAGCGCAAAACTGGGACACTTTCTTCTGTGCCCTGTGCTTTGCTCTGTTCCTTGTGCTTCCATCAGCCAGTGAGCTGAGCAAAGACTCCCCTTTGCTTTGTTCCAGGTGAAGAAAGAATCCACACAAAGCTCCAGGGAGAAGCTGTAGATGTCAACGTTGGGCTGAGCACAAATTCCGTGGAGCTTGACAAGACTTTCACCACCATGTCAAGCCACAGAACCCTGTTCATTGAAAACAGGAGTAACATCACAGCCCACTTCCAGTGGAAGGCTTTTGCGACTGAGGAAGAAGAGAATGAAGAGAAGAGGAGGTTGGTTTGAAAGATGCATTTCAGTGAGATACAGGCCCAAGACTGAGCTAACATGTGGCCTCAGGGGATGTTGGTGCTTTTGAATGGTTTAGGCCAAGTAAACTATGCCTGGCACTGGGGTGTGTGTCCCTGGGCTTCAGGAGCTCAGCACTCAGCATTCCAGGTCATTTATACTCGAACCAGGGATGGGGCGCTGCCTGCACCCAGCCCCGACCTGCCCTGCCCGCACAGCCCTGAGGCGCGGCCAGCAGCCGCTGGCCAAGGGCTCCCGAGAGGAGAGGGCAGAGGGCCGGCTGCTGCCCGGGGAGCCGCGGTGCCGCCCCGCAGCCCTGCCAGGCCGGAGCTCCATGGGCACCTGGCTCGGGCCCACGGGAGCCTGGAGAAGAGCCCGCGCGGCCTCTGCGTGCAGCACTGGGCAGGGGCACAGCTGCCAGGCCTGCACACTGAGCACCGCGCTCAGGGGGCTTCTCCGGGCTGTGGCTGGGGCTCGCAGGCCATCCTTACCAGGAGCTCAGCAAACTTTGAGACTTTCTCTTTCTTCACAGTTTTTTGAAGAGCTTTCCTTTTCAGGAACGTGACCGTACAAAGCAGCGTTTCCCGAGAAGTCTGGAGAGCAGCAGAGATGTGGAGATGGCCCCAGAGCCCAGGGCACAGGAGCTGCAGCCTGGAGGAGGCTGCAGTCCAGCAGGCACAGGGCAGGAGGCAGCCGAGCCCCCTGCCAGGGGGACAGCAGCAGCCCATGAGTCCTCACCTCTGCCACACGCAGATTCTCATTATGGCAGTGGAAGAGCAGTGGGAGCAGGCTCTCACACACTTGTGTCATCAGGGGCGTTTTTCCTTCTTCAACAGCAGACATCAAGTTTTGAAAGACAGTCATGGAGAGCTGCTGCACCTGGCTGTCACCCTGTAGAACAGGAAGGTAGCAAGAGCTCAGCAGCAGCTGATTCTGGTCCACATTGGCACAGGCCTCAATCTCCACGGGGCACCAAGTGTCCGGGCAGCAGCCAGTGGCTGTGGCTGGGGGCACAGAGCCTTACGTTGTCAAAGAGTGGCAGGAACACCTTAGCCAGCTGCAGGGCCATGGGGCTGGGTATTGGGGCACCATTAGCCAGGAACAGATAGTCCAGTAGCACGGTGGTCACCCTGACCTGCAGGAGCTCCACAAGCCCTTCAGTCAGGCCCTGCATTCTTTCGGCCTGCGTGGAAGGCAAGTTTGTGAAAGGCCACCCTGCTGCCACAAGGCCCAGAGGCCAAAGGCCTGTCCTGAAGCACTGGGGCAGCTGAAGCGGGAGGCAGGAGAGCTGGGAGCAGCTGCCGCAGCGCCCGAAGGCCAGGCAAGGCCAAGCGACTGCATTGCCCAGCCCCACGCTGCCTGCACGGCTTCAGCCACTGCCCCCTTCTCACCAGAGGGGAATGGTCCCTGCGCGGGAGGAGGACCCTGAGCAGCTGGCTGCCAATGTCTGCGCGCTCCCTCCGCAGCTGCCATGACAAGACATCCATGATGCTGTCCCTGCAGTCCCTCAAGTCCAGGCACTCGAGGACCTGCAAGGCACAGGGCAGTGATGGGGGAGCCGGCCGGCTGGAGCCCGGAGCCGCACAGGGCTGGGCCCAGGCAGCAGCACAGGGCACGGGCACCGTCCCAGGCATCTGTGGCGACGAGAGGGCAGAGAGCTGGGAGGCAGCTCAGCCAGGTCATGCTGGCCTTCAGGCTCACCTCCGCAAGGAATGCCAGGGCAAGGAAATCCCAGTATGGCATCTCTTCACTGAGCATGTCAAGGAGGCAGCATAAGATGCTTTTACACAAGGGCCTGGATGCATGGTGCATCTCCCTGCAAGGCAGAAAATGGCATTAAGATCCTGAACCGGGGGGCGGGGGGAGAAGCCTCTCCCAGCACTGACTCACATGGCTCTTGTCCTTCCCCACCACCCTGCCAGGGGACCTGGGCCCTTTGAGATGTGGCCGCTCCTAGGCAGCCTCCTTTCCCAGCCTTTTCCAGTCTGCTTGGCTGTCCCTCGTCCCTTTGGCCCCAGCCACAGGGACTGTGTGGGACAGCCCAGGCACGGGGCACAAATGCCAGGAGCAATGGGGAGAAGGGGGGTCTCACCCGGCCAGCAGAGCCACGGCAGAGTGGTGGGTATCAACGCAGAGCAGCGTGTCCCAGCCACGCTTGCCTTCCATTGACACCACCACCTGCTCACACTGGACAAGGCAGAGCAGGGACTTCAGGGTCTGCACTGCAAACCTGTGGGCAGAGAGCAAAGCCCAGGTCACACTGGCAGCACTGGCTCCTTTGCAGGCCACTTGGCAGGGACAGGAGGAGTGGGATGGAGCACCTGTTGGGGCTGGTGGCAAGGCCGTGCTCTTCCTGGCATTTCTTCCAGAAGGTATCCACCTCCTCTGGCATCTCTTCTGTGCTGAAGAACACTTGGAAGAGCAGATGCACAAACAGGTGGGGGAAAAAGAGCGTCACTACACGTGGGACACGGGGCTCCTGGAGGATCTTCCACATCACCAGGGTTGCCTGCAAGGGACAAAGCCCCCCGAGACAGCGCTCAGTGCCCAGGTGTCCGTGTGGCAGGGCCCGAGCAGGGCAGGGAGAGACCTGGAGAGACCTTGGCAGGGGGAGCACGGGGCCTGGTGGGCCTGAAGCTGCCCCTGGGCCAGGTTTCAGGCCAGCGCCTGAGGCAGGGAGATGCAGTGGGGGAAGGAGGATGGAGAGCTGCTGGAGAGGCAGCCTTGGGGCCAGCAAAGGCCAGTTACAGAAACTCACAGCCAGGCCAAAGACACCCGTTTTGTCCCCATCGGAGGTGCACGTGCTGCACTCTGGCCAGCTCCCCAGCACATCCAGGAGTGTCAGCTGCACTGGCTCTGCAGTCCTGGGCGAGCACATGATGGTCTTCCACATGGTGATGGCAGCTCTGCAGGGTTAGAGCTCTGTCTCAGGGCGGGTCTCAGACACAGCACTGTGGCCTGGGCATCCCTAGGGGCCCGGGCTGACCACCGGCTCTGCCTCTGCCCACTGGCCCTTGCCAGCAGCAGCCAGGCAGCCCAGCCCCATGGGGACAGAGCCCTGAGGGGCAGGGAGGGAGCACGGCAGCAGGCTTGGGGGCTGACGTGCCAGGGCTGGGAAAGGCAGCAGCCAGAGGGCCCTGGAACTCTCTGTTGGTCACACACCTGGGCCAGGCAGTAGAGGGTGATGGGCTGGCGAACCCTGAGCCCTGTGGGCAGGTGGGCCCCATACCTGTCACAGGACGGGGCCACACGCAGGAGCGTCACCACTGCGTCATCAGGGTGTGCTCTGGTGAGATTCAGCAGGGCCTTGTCCAGCCTGTGCTCGGCAGAATCATTGGCCACAAGCCACTGGTGGATGTACCTCACCATGGCGGGCACCTGGAGAAGGCAGGGGAGACTTGGAATGCTGCCAGAGGGAGTCATGTGCCCAGCTGCCCCAGAAAAGTACTTCCCTTGCCACCACACTGCCATGGCCTCAAGGCTTACAGTAAGCAGCAGGTGTGGCTTGGGAGGCCAAGCAATTGCTGGGAGGATGGAAGTCAGGCCACAGGTTGCTTACTTGCTTTGCACTGGAAGAACCCTCCTCCACAAGCATATCCAGCAGGGCAGCACTGGTGTTGGTTTTGAAGATGGGAGGGTATGCTCTGAGCACAGTGCCCGTGATGCTGGTCTCTTCCTCCTGAATCCTCTTCATGAATTTTCCAACCATCTGTAGCAGAAGGGCAAGAAGCCAGGGATGTTTAATGGAGTGCTCCACACACGGTGCTGGGCTGAGCAGGGACAGCGGGCCCAGCCCAGCTAAGGGTGGCTGCAGGTACCTGCGCTGTTCTTCGGAAGCGGCCACGGCTGTATTCCTGCTCTTGTGTGCGCTCCAGGGCTGCATCTGGCAAAGAGCGAGCACAGCCAGAGCTGAGGGGCTGCGGGAGAGGCCAGAGAATACAGCCCAGCCCTGCGCTCCCCAGGCAGGGACAGCCCCGGGATGCCCCAGGGGATGGAGCACGGCCCCCTGTAGGGTGTCTGCCCGGCCCCTCTTCTGTCCTTTCCGTGGGCATTTCCCCAGGGGATGGGATGGGATGGGATGGGATGGGATGGGATGGGATGGGATGGGATGGGATGGGATGGGGCGGGGCCAAGTTGGCTGCAGGCTCCAGCCCTGCAACTCACCCTCCTGCGGTGGTTGGAACGGCACCACCTCTTCAGTCTCCTGCGCTGGGGTAGCTCCAGGGCCTTCTTCCTCCTCCTTCTCCACCCAGGCCAGCTTGGGCGCTCTCGGGGCTCTCTGCTCCATGGCTGTGCCTGGAGCGCGCCCCAGCAGCGAGCCCAGCCGGTGCCGCTCCTGCAGGGCCTCCTGCGCCTTCCCTGCGGGCGGGACGCGGCGGTCAGCGCTCGGCCCGGGGCCAGCAACGGCCCCCGAGCGCTCCTCACCCGCCCCGGGCCGGCCATGCCCAGGCGTTCGCTCCCACGAACGCGGCACGGGAGGCTCGGGGCCGGCGGCCGCGCTGCCGAGCGGCGGAGCTCGGGCCGGGGAAGCCGCAGCGGAGGCGACGGGAGCGGCCGCGCCGCGTGTGTCCTCCGCGGGCCCCGGGAGGAGCCGGGGCCGGGACCGAGGCCGGGACTGGAGCCTGCCTCGGGGCCGGGGCCGGGCTCGGGCCAGGCGGAGGCAAAGGGCGGCGATGCCGCCCCGGCCCCCGGCACCGATGCCCGCCCGGCAGCGCCACCGCCAGCACGGCCAGAGCCGGGCGGAGGCGAGACCGCGGCGGGACGGCCGGGGCCGGGCACGGGGCAGCCCCGCCCGGGGCCGGGGGCGGGCCGGGGGCATGGCCCGGCCCATCACGGGGAGAGGGAGGCGGGGAGAGGAGAGGGACGCCGGGCAAGGGACCGCGAGAGAAGGGTGCCCGACAGCGGGAAAGGGAGAGAGAGGGAAAGAAAGAGAATAAGAGAAAGAAAGAGAGAAAACGAATCTGTTTTTGCTGCTTCTTCCGGTGCTGCTGCCGCTGCTGCTGCTGCCGCCGCTGCCGCCGCTGCAACTGAAGCACCGGGGCCGTTCGTCCCCGTGTCCGTTCCCCGCTCGCCCCACGAGCCCCACGTTCGAGCCCCGCGCGCCCCGGGGACAGCCCCTCCGTCTGCCCAAACTCGGGAACTTTGCAGCGCTGAGCGCAGATGCAGAGCCCTGACTCCTGCACGCTGGCACAGCGATCCCCTCGCCTGCTACTGTGCACTGTCCTTGCTGAGGGTCAAACACTGCCGGGCCACTTTCCCTTGGGATAGGATTCTTACCTGAGCCCAGCACTGCACTTACATCTCCAGGGTTGCTTTCCAGTAAAAACAGGAGAAGGAAAACTCTGTGTGGCTCATGGTATTTTAGAGTGTCTAAAAATCACTAAGTCATCCATTCTAGAGGTGAGGTGCATCTGGAATTACTGGGATGCCACATGGAAAAGGAGAGCATAGAAACAAATAGAGGGTAATATCTAGGATTGTTTCTTTCATTTTCATTTCACTTCTGTAAAGCTGTTTCAGTTTTCCAGGAATCTTCTCCTGTCTGCTCTTCCCAAGAACCTCTCATTGAGAACAAGGTCAAGCTTCTGTCACAAGATTTGCAACCAGGAAATTATGCCACTGGTGCAATTTTCATTGTGACTGTTTGTGCTGGTTTAGGGCAAATTTGGGGAGGAAATCTCCAAAAGGGGTCCATCTAGAAAGCAAGTTCAAGCAGCCCCTACCCCTACTAGTTCAGGAAAAGACTTCCCTTGAGAAAAGTAAAAAAAAACCCCAGTTTATTTAACATGTAAAGTATTCACAAGCATGAAAAATGAATAATATTAAATAAAACCTCTGACAGTGCTGAAGAGATGGCAAATTCAGAAAGTCCTTTTTGTGGGTTGTAGTTGGCTCACTCGATCTCTTCTAAGTCCCTCTGGCGCTGGAATGCAGCGTCCCAGAGCTCGGTGGGCCACAGGTGTGAGCTGACGGTGTTTTTCTGGGTTTTCAGTACTGAGCAGGTTTAAACAATTCCAAGAAAAAGGAAAGTCACAGTCCAAAGGAACTTCTCTTCCTAAGCTAGCTAAAACAAAATTGCTAGACCTGGGCTGTGAAGACATCCGGAAATTTCCAAATCTGGGCACTGGCGGTCCCAGCAAACACCAGAGCTGGATGGTGCTGGAGTCAGAACCTTGAGATTTCCAAATTTTAGATTTCTGTGCCAGCAAATCACTGGACTTGGGCTGTGCGGGCACCAGGAAATTTCCAAATCTGGGTACTGGGGCAGCAAACACTAGACCTGGATGGTGCCAGACTCCGTAGCAGGAAGTTGCCGGGTTTTGGATTTCTGTGCCAGCAAATTGCTGCACTTGGGCTGTGCCAGAATAGGGAAATTTTTGGATCAAGGCACTGGCCGTGCCAGCAAACCCCACATTTCAGGAAGGATTGGATCTGGACCCTTCCCTTCCCTTCCCTTCCCTTCCCTTCCCTTCCTCCTTCCTCCTTCCCTTCCCTTCCCTTCCCTTCCCTTCCCTTCCCTTCCCTTCCCTTCCCTTCCCTTCCCTTCCCTTCCCTTCCCTTCCCTTCCCTTCCCTTCCCTTCCCTTCCCCTCCACAAGGTGCCAGAGGGGCTGGACAGCAGCCAGATAGAAAAGGACCTGCATGGACTGATGGACAGCAGGCTGGACATGAGCCAGCAGTGTGCCCAGGTGGCCAAGGAGGCCAAAGGCTCCTGGCCTGGAACACGAATGGTGTGGCCAGCAGGAGCAGGGCAGGGATTCTTCCCCTGTGCTCAGCAATGCTTGCACAGCGCGTCGAGTACTCTTTGCAGTTCTGGGGCCCCCAATTTAGGAAGGACATGGAGGGGCTGGAGCGTGTCCAGAGAAGGGCAACAAGGCTGGGGAGGGGTCTGGAGCACAAGAGCTGTGAGGAGTTGCTGAGGAAGCTGATGTTGCTTATCCTGGAGAAGAGGAGGCTCGGGGGAGACAAGGCCGTGTCAGGGCACAGGTTGCGCTTGATGATCTCCAAGGTCTTTTCCAACCTTGCTGATTCTGGGATTCTCTGAAGCCACCCTTGCAGCAATTGTAGGGTGAGCCCTGGGGCCTCCCCTTCAGGAGCTCCAGCAGCCCAGGTCCCTCAGCTTCTCCTGCCAGCTCCAAAGCCCATCCTGTCAGTCCTGCAGAGCCTCTGCAGCTCCTCCTCACTGCCCAGAACAGGGAGCCCCAGAGCCAGACACAGCAGCCCAGATGTGCCCTCCTGGCCTGTGGTGACTCTGGCAAGGGAGCAGCACCAGGCACTGCAGGAGCCTGCAGACAATTCCTGCAGCACTTGTAGGATGATCCTGCACCCCAAGGGATGTTCTCGTCGTTCCAAGTCAGGAACTGCAATGGGGAGTGGGGCCAGAGAGGAAAGGGCAAACAGGGATGGGCTGTTTGCAGGGGAGGGAACAGGGGTGGGCAATAAGAAGAAATTAATAAAAGGGAAATGGAAAGAAAGCGAAGTTGAAGCCAAGGAAATACTGAAGGCAGTTTGGGGGTGGCTGCCAGGCAGCCCTGGCTCTGAGCAACAGCATCTGCAGTGCGACAGGAAATTCCCAGCTGATGGGAACAAACTTTCTGGCTGAGTGCAGAGGCCAGGACAAAGCTGAGTGGTTTCCCTGGTGTCCCCCAGCCCTTGCTGGCCCCAGGGGCTGATGGCATTTGTGCTCCCTCAGGTTCATGTCCCCACACCAACAGCATGGGGTGCTCCCCCTGCTGTGTGCAATGCAAACAGGGGCTCCTGAGCCAGTGCTGCCGTGTCTGTGCCTGCAAGGATGGGGCACCTGTGTGAGCTGGGGGAGAGGCCAGGGCTGCAGAGGGGGGATGTTGTTGGCAGCTCCATGAGGACGCTCTGGGACACTGCCCTGGGCTGTGCAGCGCACTGGGGATGGATCAGCCCCTGCTCTGCTGCTCCTTCCCGTCTGCCCCAGGGCCCTTGCAGAGCCCCAGCCATGCTGTTTGCCCCCAGCTTGCCCACGGCCAGCCTGGGGCTGCTCACGGGGGTTTTCTGTGCTGAGCATTGGCCTGGGTGTGTTCTTGAGAGAGCCTGGGCAAGGAGCCTGGAGCCCCCAGGCCCTGGGCTGAGGCGTCAGTGCTGCCCCAGCAGTGCCCATGGCCTGTCCCTGCTGCAGCCCTGGCACTGCCACCCCATGGACTGCGCCTGGCCCCGAGAGCACTCAGGCCCTGCAGCAACACCAGGGCCACCAGGGCAGCCAAGAGAATCTAGACAGCCCTGGCAGCTTTTGTCTTGGAGCTACCTTTGGATATAAGGAATTTTGGAGGCGGATTCTCAATTTTGGCCATGGATGCCTGGACTTGAAAGTGTTTTTTTCAATGGAAAGAAAAGAACGGGCCCCCAGTGTTTTGAAGGCAGATGAGGAGTGACCCCCCAAGAGGCCAAAGCCAGCCAGAGCAGTCTGTCCTGGCAGGTTTCATATGGGAATAATCCTTGGACCTAATCAAATTTGGAGGAGGAATCCCAATTTCAGCCTTGAAACCCTGGAGAAGGACAGTTCTTTCCCACAGGAAGGAATGCTCAGAATTCCAGGGTTTCAGGGGTTGATAAGAAGCAACTCTCAACATGCCAAGGCCAGCTGGATCAGTCAAGCAGCCCCCAGGAGGCCCAGCCATCCAGACCTGTTCCATGTTCTTGGATCCTTGGGGCCTTGCAGCATCAAAATTGCCCCTTGGTTCCATGAGGCCCTGAAGGATCACCACAGATCTTGCTTTCCATGAGGCCCAGTGATATAACAATGGTCTCCTTGGCTCTGCAGTGGCACAATGGCCCCTTGCTTTCCAAGTGGCCTTGCAGTGTCCAAATGGTTTCCTTCTTGCCATGGGACTGCACAATGCCACAATGGCCCCTTGCTTCCATGAGGTCACAGAGACTCCAAATGGCCCCTTGGTTCCTCAGGATCACAGTGGCCCCTTGGTTCCATCAGACCTAGATGCGTTACACTGGCCCCCTGCTTCCATGGGGACCCACAGTGTCCCAATGGCCCCTTGCTCCCATGAGGCCCTGGGATGTCACAAAGGTCTCATCGCTTCCACGAGGCCCTGCTGTTCCACAATGCCCTTGAAGTGTCACAATAGTCCCAGTGGGTTCCCCTGCTGGTTCACAGTGGCCTCCTTTATTCTGTAGTGTAACAATGGTATCCTTGGTTCCATGGTCAGAATGGCCCCGTGGCCTCATGGAACCCCATAGCCCCTTATGGAGCTCCACAGCCCCTTATGGAGCTCCACAGCCCTTTATGGAGCCCCACAGTGTCACTTTGATCCCCTTGAGCCCATAAGCCCTGCAGTGTCACAAGGGCCCCTTGGTACCAGTGGTCCTGAAGTGTCCTAATGGTCTCCATGGTTCCATGACACCCCACAATGTCATAATGGACTTTTGGTTCCATGAGCTTTCCTACTGCCAACAACAGTCTCCTTGGTTCTACAGTGTCACAATGGACCCTTTGCTCCATGAGGTTCAGTAGTGCAACATGGACGCCTTGATTCCATGAGGTTGTGCAGTGTCACAATGATCTCCTTGGTTCTGGGGCCCTGCTGTGGCTGCTGTGTAACAATGGATCTGTGGTACCATGAAGTTCCATAGTGTCACCATGGTCCCTTTGGTTCCACAAGGCCTTGCTGGGCCACAATGGCCCCTTGGTTCCCTGAGGTTCTGTACTGTCAACAATGATTTCCTTGGTACTGCAGTCACAATGGATCCTTGGTTTTCCATGAGGGGCCTGGCCTCCCACAGCCCGTCACAGACCATTATGGCCCCTCATGGCCCCTCACAACCCCTCAGGGCTCCCTCACAGTTCCCCATGTCCCCTCACAGCCTCCCACAGCTCATGGCCCCTCACAGTTCCCCAAGATCCCTCACAGCCTCTCACTGTGGATGTCCTGGAAGAGAGAGAGAGAAACAGCATTTCTCACAGCAGCATGTGAGAATTTTTAGGGTAAGGTACGGATGTGAGAACTTGTTAAGTATAAACAATCTGCAGGTGGTGTTGTTCTACTTCGTCTTTCTGTTTCTCTAGAAAAACCGCACGGTTCTCTTGAATAAAACCTTCTTTCACTCTCTCTACACAACTGCCTCCTGCCTGTTGCTGTGACATTCTCGACTCAAGAGTGACACTTCACAGCCCCTTGCGGCCCCTCGCAGCCCCTCACAGCCCCTCATGGCCCCTCACAGCCCCTCACAGTCCCTCATGGCCCCTCACAGCCCCAGACGCGGGGCTCCTCCCAGAGGACAAGGTGTCGGGCCCTGATTGTTCTCCTTCATTTCAGTCCTTTCACAGCCACGAGTGCAGAAAGGCTGAAATGGAGCCTTTGCCCAGCGTTTCCCTCGGGGTTAACTGCGGGCTGAAGCTCTGTGCAGGCCCTGGCCCGAGCGCCGCCATCCCTGCAGCCCCCAGGCCTTTGCTGTCCCCCCGGGCCCGTTCCCTGACCCGGAGTCCCGCCCAGCTCTGGCAGCAGCAGCAGCCGCAGCGCAGGGGGCGCCGGCCCGGCCCAGCCGGGGCTCCCGGCCAGGAGCAGCAGCAGCGCCGGCCCCTTCCCGCCTGCTCCTGCCGCGGCTCC
>NW_026992765.1:0-32997 GCF_028769735.1 Zonotrichia leucophrys gambelii
AAGGCAGTTGGATCAACAGTGACTCTACTAGTGAAGAACGACTCAAGAAAACTGCAGAACACTTCGACAAGCCAAAGACACCTTTCCAAAAAGAGAAAAGAAACCAACAATGCTTTTTGACCCTCCAGCACTACCACGTGTGCCCTTGGCCGTAACACCGCAGAAGCCCAGAGATGGAGCTTCCTTGAGCCAACCAGCCAGAAGCTGAGCTGGAGCCCCCAGCTCTGCACTGCCCCAACAGGACAGGTCAAAGGCCAATTTCTAGCTGTCACTGCCTGCAGGAAATGGCTACGTCCTGCCGGACTCCAGCACTCAGCATCCTTGGCCAGACACAGCAAGTGCTGGCTGCTCAGAAAACTTGCACCTCTGCCTTGCACTAAAGTCAGCACCCCCCACAACGGGCACTTACTCTCTTGGAATGATGAGCAGGCCGTGGTGCAACCATGGCTGGACAAAGGCGGTGGTCGTCTTTCTCATTTTCCTCCTCTCTGGCTTCTTCTGCAATAGCAGAGAGAGCCAGGGGAAAGACGGCTCTTGCTCTCGTCACCTGTGGCAAGAGAGAATCATAGGGGGACAGGCTGTTACCTGGTGCTTATAACCCCATTTCTTCTTGCATCTACAGCCATATCTTCTAAGGAGAGTTCATCTACATTGTTAACAATGGCATTCTATGTCACTCCAATCTCTACCTATGTGCAAAAAGAGTCAAGTAGTAGATTGAGAAGGAAACACCATATACAGCAAAAAGAGCAGGAGCAAGATGGTGAATCATTATAGCACTGCTCTGCAAGTTTGCAGGATGTGCTGCAACACCAGAAGAAACAAGGCTTTTGTAAGTGTGCAAGTACCCACCGAAAAATGCCTCAAGCTTGAGGATGCTCCTGCACTGAGCAACGCCTAGGGCTGCTCTGACACTCAGGCCTTCCATGCACCAAGGCAACCTTCTGATGTCGCTATGACAGGGTGGCAACCATGCCCTGACATCACAAAGCAAACGCTCCATGTTGGTCTGTGAATTTATGCGTAGCAATAACCAGCCTTTCCCACTGCAAACACAAAAGAGCCTGGGAAGTTCTTCTCTGTCACAAGTAGTCCTGAATATTTCTGCCAAACACTCTGCATCTCACACCTTTGCTCTGGCTCAGTGCAGAACTGCAGGATTGCAGGCGCTTCCTCCCAGAGCTGCGTGAGGCGCTGGCTCCTGCAGATGGGCCCTGCCAAGCTGTCCCTGCCTCACGCTGGCCTCGCTTCCCTGGCACAAGTGCCGGGCCTGAAGGAGCTGCCCTGTGCTCCAGCCTGCCGAGCAGCCCGGCTCCCTGCCCCGGTGCCCAGAGTGCTGCACACACTGCTGGCCTTTGCCAGGAGTTGCAGCCAGCAGAAGAGGAGGAATCCTCAGCCAGCCCAGCGGCCCGTGGCTGCCCTTGGCCTTTCCCTGCTCCTGGGCACACTCCAGACGGCCAATGCCTCCAGGCCGGGCTGTGCCCAGCACGGCTGCGCTTCCCCTCGGCAGCAGCCAGCTGCCACCTGGGCTCTGAGAGCGCAGGATTCGCCCGCTCCCAGCAAGAGGCACCCAGGGCCCGGCTGCTGCCTCTTGCAGCTCCAAGGGCCTCCTCCCAGCCTGCCTCTGCCGGGGCTCAGGCTGCTCCAGCCTCTGCCAGGGCTCTGATGGGGCTCCAGCCCAGGCAAGGCCGGGCCCGCTCTCACCTCACAGGCGCTGACAGCTCTGTACCACAGGAGACCTTCCCGAGCACCCTCTCTGATCTTTCTGCTTTCTCACTTGAGCAAGGCTCTCCTCCAGCCAAAGAGATTATTGCATTTAGGGATAGAAATCCAAGTAGCAGGAACCCCAATGTTCTTGAATCACAGCTCACTGCCTGAACCTGCACAGGATGTCTTGGCTGCCTCACTCCTCCTTTGGTTTTCCTGCAAATGCCATTGCCCTTTCTGCCTCAACTGGAAATACCACAGCTGTGCCAAAACCAGCCAGTGGGTGGTGTTCCAAAGGCAGTGTGGTCTGGAGAGGATGAATGAAAAAGAGCCTTCCTCACTTGTGAAACCATACAAAAGAAGCCATGGGTGTGACTTAGCACCAATAAAAAACCATTGGTAATTCAGAAGGAAATGTTGAATTTTCTGAAGGGGTCAGAAGGAGGAGAATCTTCCAAATGAGTGGATGTTTCAGAAACTTTATTTAATTACAACCCTAATCTATAATCCTATGGTACAAAACTCTTCCATCAACCCTACTCTACAATCCTACTCTAAATTGGTAACAGAGATAACATCTTGACATGATTGTTATGTTCTCGTCTCCTAGGGTTAGGGTTAAGCTTTGGGTTTGGGTTAGCATTTAAGGTTAGGGTTAGGGTTTAGGGTTAGGGTTCTTCTTCACTGAGTTGATGAGTGGTGCCAGGATGAATGCTGGCTTGGCTGAAGTTTTGTAGATGTTTGTAGAGCACTTATCAATGCCACAGTGTCATGGTTTGACACTGGCGCAATGCCAGTGCCGTCATGAAAATACCTTTCTTCTGTGAGATGTGACTAGGAATAAGCAAAGCAGGCTCTCGCTTAGAAATAAAGAAAACTTTATTAACTAAAATACAACTCTAAATAACAAGAAACACACAGGGAAAATGAAAACTTTCTAAAAACTTTTCCTCCTCTCCCCGCTAAATTCCAATACATCTATCCCCCAGATCAGCAACTCTTAGTCTATCACCACTTTTTAGATAATGAATTCTCAATTTATCAAGAGGAGAGGAGTCTTTCTTGTGCTATAGGTTTCTTTTGGAAACACTGTTGAAACTTCGTGTGTTCTCATGTCACTCGTGGCACCGCTTGGAGTACATCTGCTGTCATGACTTCCTCTTTCTATGCTTAGCGCTCCCACCACTGCACATAGACTAGAATTGCATCTAAGGTTGTCTTTTCAAGGATGCTTTGTCTCGCTCCAAAAAGAGCACAGTCTCACCTATGGGACACCTGTCTCCCCAAAATTTCACCCCCTGGGGCCGAGGGGTACCAACACTGAACCCTCTTGGCTCTGAGCCATTGCCTCCCCCTGGATGCAGTCTCTGTGTCACAAGCAACTCGGTTCTGTCTATGACTATAACAAGAAGACTTCAGCTAAGCCACTCCATCATCTCTTCTCACTTAAGATTTTTCTCTCTTCTGCATCTTTCACTTGCCCAGACCTTCACACTTGCACATTTCCTTCTTCCATTTCATCTCTATCTCTCTTTTAGGAAAGGTTAATGTTCTGCAACATTTTCATTGTCCAAAAAAGGGTTAAAATCTCGGGCTCCGACCACCTGGAGATTCTCACAACAGGGCCGGACACCTTATTGCTGCACGCCTCCTTCTCTGCCGGCCGGGCTGTGCTGCCAGCACATGATATCAAATTTCAAGGTGGCACAAGCTTGCACTCTCTCTTTCTGTTGGGGGGGGCGGCCTGCCCGATGCTTCCTGGTGCTTCTCCCATCCTTCCATGCCGGGGCCTCTTCACCTCCCATCTCTGTCCAAAGCCCAGCCTACCTCACCCGGCCATATGGCTGCCCCTCTCCCACCCAACAGTAGCAGCTGGACAGAGGAGAAATCCGAACTCTTTCCCTGATGAAAACCAAGAGAACTTCCCATGGGAGTTTTTTGGTTTTTAACCCCTGTGTTTGCAGAGGTGTATGCATTGTCCCCAGTGGCCACACCAGGTGCCAATATTAAAATCTGAACACCTAGTAGTGACCACAGCATATCCTTGAAAGCCTACTTCCTCTCAAACCACTACGCACAGCCAGCTCTGTGATGTCACAACCCCCTCAGTGATGTCACCAAATCCACACTGTGATGTCATACTTCCACTCTGTAATGTCACAGCACACACTTTGACCTCACAGCCAGCTCTATGATGTCACACAGCCATGTCATGATGTCACAGCCTGCACTGACATGTCAGAGAATCCCCTCTATGATGGTGTAGCTGCTCAATGATCTCACACTACAAACTCTGTGATGTCATAGCCCAATCTGGGACCTCACACAACCCAGTCTGTGCTGTCACACAGGTCCTTACTGACATCACAGCTGCTCTGTGCCTCTATGACACAGCCACAGAGGTGCTGCTGTGACACAGCCCCCTCTGGGACATCCCACAGCCCCTGCCAGTGCTGAGCCCCTGTGAGCTCTGTCTGTGCCCTGCTGGTGTCCCTGAGGGGCCCTGGCAGTGCCCCAGCCCTGCTGGGCTGTGCACAGGAGCTGCTCCTGGCCAGAGCTGTCTCTCTGCAGCGCTGCCCTTGCCAGGAGCTGCCTCTGGGCCAGGAGCCCGGCCCAGCTCAGCAGCACAGACACAGCACAGGGACTTCAGTGACCCTCTGGGGCTTTGGTGCTGTTTGCATCAGACTCAGTCCCTCAGAGTGTGCTCAAAGAGCTTCTCAAGAACTCAAAATCAGACTCAAAGTCCAAATTCTCTTTGACTTTTAATGGGTCCCACAAAGGGACACAACTCACATGAAATTGTCCCCAGGTTCCAGGTAGAGCAGAACAATGGAGGCAGTGATGACAGCTGGGGACAAACAAGGCTAAGGTGTCTCTGGTGCTGAGCACGCCTGGATGTGTTTGAGGAATGCAAAGGGCCAAGGCCTGAGCCCCAGCCCCTGGCCAGGCAGATCCTGTCCCTCCCTCCTTGCTTAGGGCTCTTGCCTGTGGGATGGGCACTGGCATGTGGGGATGTGCAATGCCAAGGGCAGGAGCATGGGGCGGCCCCTGCCAGGCTGCTGAGCAGCGACAAGGAGGCAATGAGGCCCCAGGCCTGCAAGGGTCACTTGTCTCCTGCTCCTGCCTCAGGCCCAGGGTCAGCAGCCATGGCCAAAGTGCTGCCCAAGCTGGCTCTGGCACGGCTGTCTTGCAGCTACTGCCCATCCTTGTGCCCTGTGCAGCCCAGGCTGTCCCACGGTGTCCCTGCCCTGCGCCTCTGTCCCTGCAGGCTGTCGGCATCCCCCGGCTGCCCCACCTGGCTGGGCCCTTCCTTTGCTGACAGCTCTGCCTCCTGCCTGCCTCTGCCTGCCCACACCGAGCCTGGGGCTGCTCCAGGCTCGTGCTTGGGGACGTGCTGCACCACAGCCCTGCCCTGCCAGGGAAATTCCTTTCTCCTGGTGCCAGTCTGGGCCTCCCCAGCTGCCCTTGGTGCTATTATGTCTTCTTCAGGCTCATTCCCACTATGAAGAAAAAGCTCCAGATTCTCTGAAACCACCCTTCCATCCCTCCCAGGCTATTCCCATTTAGTCCTCAGTCTCTACCCCACTGTCCCCAGAGCTATCAGCCTCTCCCTTGTGTTTATCTGATGAGGCCTCCAAACCCCATCTTGGGAGGTTTTTGGGTCCTCTCCAAGACCCGTGAAAATGGAAAAACAGCAATTAAAGGATTTTTCTCCTAAATCTTGCAGTGACAGAACAAGGGTCAATATCTTTAAATGAATGAGGGTGGATTTACATTTGGTAGAAGGAGGAAATCTTTTATAGTTATGAGAAAGGCACAAAGCTGCAAGTGTATTTCCAGAGAAAGGGATGCCCCATCACAGGAACTGTCTAAGATCCTTTGCTGCCAAGGTGCCTTTGGTGCCTCAGGCTCTCCCTGGCACAGCTCCAGCACGGTGCTCTGCCCTTGTGCCCGAGCCTTTCCCTGTGCTGGGGCTGGTCTGGGGCTTTTCCTGCAGCGAGACCTGCCCTGCTCATGGCACAGGAAAGGCAGTTCCTGCTGGAGCAGGAGGCTCTGCCTGCAATGGGCCCCAACAACCCCAGCAAGGCCCTGTTGACTTCAAAACTGCGGCCTAGAGGACTATATTCCAATAATTGTTATAGCTCCTGAACTGTGGAGTAAATAACTGTGCTGGTGATCTTTCCATCTGATCATGATCAGAATAAGCCAGAGACATATTTATATAAATTAATCTGGTATTCTATCATTAATCCTGCGTGACAAATTGTGTTGAAGTCGAATTCCACCTGTTCAATCTTTTACACCTTTGACAAAGACTGGGGCTGGGATTGGATCCAGCCAGTCCCAGTCTCCTCTCTTAGAAGGAATTTTAGAAGTCTACGGACCCTGCAGGGGTTTGAGGAACCATGGTGGCTACGGGGTGTCATTTCTTCACCTCGTGACTCATCAGAAGTTTCTCCAATAAAGAAATCAAGCTTTTGCCTGAAGCTCCCTCTGGTGCCCATGACAGGAACCCCTGTGAGTGTCTGGGACATTCCGGCTCTTTGGCAGCCCGAGGACTCCTGGGATGTCACCGTGGAGCCCCCGTGAGTGCCTGTGACAGATCGGTGCCTTTGCAGCCCAAGGTCCCCTGGGATGTCACCATGGAATGGCTGTGACTGCCTCTGACCACAGGGCTCTTTACCATCCCAGAAAGCCCTGGGAGGTGTCCATGGAGCCCCTGTCTGTGCCTGTGACATTCCAGCTCTGGAACAGCCTGGAGACTCTTGGAAAGTCCCCATGGAACCCCTCTGAGGGCCTGTGACAAATCTGATCCTTAGCAGGCAACCATCACCAGGACCCTGTTTCTATGGTCAGTATCCATGGCAACCATTACCAGCCCCCTGTTGCTATAGTCAGTTTCCATGGCAACCATCACCAGCCCCCTGCTGCTATGCTCAGTCCCTTGGCAGCTCCATGGAGACCCCATGCCAGGGGTGGTTGCCATGGACACCAGCTCAGGCCGGCAGCCACAGCTTGTTGCCATGGCAACCATTGGCAGCCTCATCCCCAGGCTCATGGGATCCCAGAACCACAGAATGGGCTGAGCTGGGAGGGACCGATCAGGATCCTCCAGTCCAACTGCTGGCCCTGCACAGGACACCCCAACAATGCCAGCCTGGGCCTGGCAGCGCTGTCCAAATGCTGCTGGAGCTCAGAGAGCCCTGGAGCTGGGACCCTTCCCTGGGGAGCCTGGGCAGGGCCCCAGCAGCCTCTGGGCAAAAACCTTTTCCTAACATCCAACCTGAGCCTGCCCTGACTCAGCTGCAGCCGTTCCCTCCACTCCTGTCCCTGGGCACCAGAGGGAAGAGGTTCCCACAGCCCCAGCCAGGGACCCGCTCCCAAGGCTGTTGCCATGGCCACCAGAGCTGGGACCAGCTGGGATGCTCGGTTTCTACCGGCCGGGGTTCAGGAATGGGATTCCCTAGTTTTCTGCTCCTGCTAAAACTGCGCTGCCCTTGCTGCCCTCCTGCCTACCATGGAAAGCACAAAAGGCAAAGATCCTGGGCTGGGATAAAAACCATTTATTGGGAACAGCAACGAGATAAGGAACAAACAGGAACAAAAACAATATTGATAACAGAAGAGATAAGTAAAACTATTTGTAGAGAAAACTAAAACATCAACAATTGGCTCTTCACGGCAATGTATTTCCTCCTGTCTGCAAAGGACACCCTTGTCCCTGGGGTGAGAAAGAGTCCCTTTCCTGCCCCGGGCAATGTTCCGATGTAGGAGTCAATGTAATGACAGAGCCATGGCCAGACACTCATGTTCTTCAATCCCACATCATGTTATTGGCAGGGGCAAGAAAAGGGACAGGTGTCTTCCTAGCATGGATCATGGGGAACATGGATCACCAGGGCTCTTTCCAATATGGGTCCTCCAATGAGGGATGAAGCTGGAGCTGGGCATGAAGCTCTTCTGCTGTTGGGGCACTGATAGAATGTCCCTTACCGGTGCTTCCATTCGTGATTGGTCAAGTCAGAGCGCTGGGTGAAACTCTTCCCACACTGGGGGCACTCGAAGGGCCTCTTCCCTGTGTGGATGCACTGGTGCCTGATGAGGGTGAACTTATGCTTGAATCCCTTCCCACAGTAAGGGCAGCAGAAGGGCCTCTCCTCTGTATGAATCCACTCATGCAGATGGAGATTTGAGCTGGGCTGAAACCTCTTCTGACACTCAGGACACTCGTAGGGCCTCTCCCCAGTGTGGATGCGCTGGTGGATGATGAGGTGGGACTTGCACTTGAAGCCCTTCCCACAGTCAGGGCAGCAGAAAGGCCTCTCCCCAGTGTGAATGAGCTGGTCTGAGGAGATCAGAGCTTGTCCGAAAGCTCTTCTGGCACTTGGGACGCGCATAGGGCCTCTCCCCGGTGTGGATGCGTTGGTGGGTCACAAGGGTGGATCTGTAACTGAGGCCCTTCCCACACTCCCCACACTCATAGGGCCATTCCCAGGTCTGGATCATCTGGTGGCTGATCAGGGTGCTGCTCTGCCTGAAGCTCTTCCCACACTCCAAGCACTGATAGGGCTTCTCCCCATCATGAAGCTGCTCACGAACCACCAGCTCTGAGCTCTGGCTGAAGCTCTGTTTGCCTTCATGGCTCAGGGCGGGTCTTTCCTCCTCAGCGCACCCTGGGCTGGATTTGGAGCCCCTCTTCCTGTGGAATCTCCGGGGATTATCCTCCCCATTGAATTCCTGTGTCATGGAGCTGCTCAAAACGGCCTCTTCCTCCAGGTTCTGCCGTGGGGATTTGTCCTCCCTGGTCTCCATCCTCAGCTCCTTCTCTGGGGGAGGAAGGACAAGGAGAGGGTGGGATTTGCCCCCATGCCCAGAGGGAAAGGGAAGGGGATCTCCCCAGTCCATCCCCAGAAGGATGGCGTTGGCAGAAGGGTTGTTCTGCAGCGGGGGGCCGTGCTGGGCTGGGAGATGGAGCAGGAGAGAGGGAGAAAGGGGCACTGACTTCCTCCTCACCTATCTGGGTGTCCTGGGGCATCTTCCTCTTCCTCGCAGTCTCTCCCTCCATCTGGCTAAGTTTTAGGAATGGGAAATTCTGTTTTGGGAGGAAAAGAAAGAATGAGCACACTAAATTTTGCACCGGATTGAAGGCAAACCTGGGGGAGAGTCTAAGCCAGAATTCCAATTCAAAAACAAAATTAGGATCAAGGCAATGATACAGAAACCCTGCCTTAAACTGACAGAGTCAGGATATAACCTGACACCCTGTTGGTCAGGGTGGTGGCTGCAGTCCCATTAAATGGTGGCTGCAGTCCTGTTGGAGTGATGAAGGTGATTCTGTCCAAGAAGTGATGCTGTAGAAGGGTCTGGTCTTCCTCTGAAGGTCCAGTGCTGGTTATGGAGCTCTTGTCCTCTGGGAATCCAGTAGGCAAGCTGCTCCTGGTGTTGCCAGCCTCAGCTTATATCCAGGTAGGAATGCTTGGATCCTCCCCCTGGGCGGAGCATCCCACAATGGGATGATGGAATTTTATCAGTCCTGCAGAGACACTCAATGGCCCATTCACAGAAGATATCTCCCCTGGAGGGCGTTATCAGGGCTGAGTCATGGAAGAGATAAAGAACACTGCCCCACCTGTTTATAGCAGTTGATGGAGATGGTGATTGAAAACATGCATTTGGTTACATCTTGCATGGCACCTTGAAACAGTGGGGTAATCCCTGCTCAGGGGGTGAACACCACCCCCTTTACCCAAACTGGATCAGGTGTAAAACCCCCACCCTGGGAAGGCCACACACACAGGGGGCAATGTCACACTTGCCCTGCCCCAGGGGAGGTCTCTGTCCCTGTCACTCTCTTTCACAGGCTGGGGGCTTTGCCGAATGTTAGAATAATTTTTCTGTTTGTCCCTGTCACCTTTGTGACAGCTACACAGAGCTTCCCCTTCCTTTTCATAATCCGTATTGGGCCTAATTTCGACTTTTCTTTCATCAGAATGTGCCAGCAGCTGAGCTGGAGCTGTGCAGGACCAATGGAATTTGGATTTGCCACAAAATAGCTTCTATTGTAAATTTATAAAATTTTGGGATTTGTTTGCCTTTCCATCCCAAGTGACTAGTGGGAAAAGCAAATTCAAGGCATTTTATCTAAGATTAATTTTGATTTCTGACAAGAAACAACATTACTTTGTCCAATGCCCAGGGTTGATCTAGGAGCCTCTGTTTCTCTCAGCCTGGGGTGTGCTTTGGGAGGTTTTACCCCGTCCCAGACCATTCCCTAGGGGGTTTGTCCCTGTCCCTGTCACCCCAGGCCATTCCCCAGGGGGGTCCCTGTCCCTGTCACCCCAGGCCATTCCCCAGGGGGTCTCCATTTTTCTCACCCCAGGGAATGCCTGGGGGGTCTCCCTCCCTCCCACCCATCTGCCAGGGGGTGCTCGGGGAAGTCTCTGTCTCTCTCACCCCAGGCGATCCTCGGGGGTCTCTGTCCCCTCACCCTGGGGGATGCTCGGGGGGTCTCCATCCCTCTGGCCTCAGGCAATGCCTGTGCAGGGCTGGGGACCAGGGGCTCTGTGTCCCTCTCACCGCTGAAAGTGCTCGGGGCTGGGGGGGCTCTCCGACCTTCTCACCCCTGGGGAGGCCGGGGGGGTCTCTGTCCCTCTCAGCCCTGCTGTGACCCCACCCAAACATCATCGGGGTCAGAGGGACAGAGACACCCCCAAACCCCCAGAAGGGCTGAACTTGTGGATGGAAATGCCCAGCTGCCCTTTTCTTCTGGTGCCTCCTCCTCTCCTCAGCTGAGGATGTCAAACTCCCCAGGAGCAGGAAAATCCCCATTCCCTGTTTCCTTGTAGCTGCAGCCTGGAACATCCACTCAGAGTGAAGAATTTTCTGATAGCTCTGCTGAATGACAATGGCAAGAGGTTTGTGAGAATGGGAAGAAATTCTGTTTTGATAGTAAATAAAATGTGCAAAATTATTTCCTTCTGACATATTCCTTTTCAGTCAGTTCTGGTCTGTTTTCAGAGTGCCACCTTCTCAGCTGATTGTGTTTGTGCCCTCCTTTCTCTCCTGCCTTTCTTTGCCTGCTCTGTTTCTCTCTCAGTGTCTCCCTTGACCCAGGGCAGCTCCCACCAAAGACCCTGCCCTGATTTAATTCCCAATCCAGGACCTACAACAACCATGGGTGAAGATATGAAGGCTGGCAGTGAAATGTCACTGTAGGATCTTGCTCCACTTGGCTTTTGGCTCCTTCTTGAGAGCTTTTCCTTCCAGGGCAGGAACATCTTTTGCTGGCAGGAAACTGGAATTCCAGCCCCTGGGAGTGTGTGCCATGCATCCCAGAGGGGCATTCCCGAGGCTTCCAGGACACAGGGAATGGGGATTTTCCTGTTTCTGGTGAGTTTGACATCCTTGCCAAAGGAGAGGAGGAGGCACTAGAAGAAAAGGGCAGCTGGGCTTCATCTTTCCACTTGAATTAGGTGGGGGGGAAATCTCTCCTCCTGTCTGTAGCTGCTTCAACAGGGATGTGACAGCTGATCCCAGAGCCCCAGGGGTCAAAGTCAGGGCTGCCCTCAGGGAATGCTCACCTCCTATTGAGGTGGGAGCATGGGAGCACCTGGATCTTGGAGCACCCAGCTGCCCCCCATGTGTGGAGGTGCCTGAGGAGGGCTGGGATGATGCCAGTGACATCCTGCAGTGACATCCCCCCTGTCCTGTTCTGGGTGAGCTCAGTCCCAAACCTGGCCCTGATTCTGGTCTCAATCTCACTCCATGTTTAGACACACTCACAGTTTTGTATTTAATCTCATCCCAGTCCCAGACTCGTCTAGCCCCAGACCCAATCCCAACCCCAGCCCTAAAGCCAATCCCATGTCTAGCCTTAACCCCAATCCCAGCTCTAATCCAAATCTCAGACCCAACTCCAAGCCCAGCCCCAATTCCAGCCCCTTCCTAAATCCTCAGCCCCAAACCAAATCCCAGGTTCAGCCCTTCTGGGGGTTTGGGGGTGTCTCTGTCCCTCTGACCCCGATGATGTTTGGGTGGGGTCACAGCAGGGCTGAGAGGGACAGAGACCCCCCCGGCCTCCCCAGGGGTGAGAAGGTCGGAGAGTCCCCCCAGCCCCGAGCAGCCTCAGCGGTGAGAGGGACACAGAGCCCCTGGTCCCCAGCCCTGCACAGGCATTGCCTGAGGCCAGAGGGATGGAGACCCCCCGAGCATCCCCCAGGGTGAGGGGACAGAGACCCCCCGAGCATCCCCTGGGCTGAGATGGACAGAGACTTCCCCGAGCACCCCCTGGCAGATGGGTGGGAGGGAGGGAGACCCCCCAGGCATTCCCTGGGGTGAGAAATATGGAGACCCCCTGGGGAATGGCCTGGGGTGACAGGGACAGGGACAATCACAAAAAATTCCTCCTGAGCGTTCCCCAGGGCAAGAGGCACAGAGACCCCTTGAGCATCCCCAGGGCACAGGACAAAATAAACTAGGCAGAAATCAAACTTAATCCTACATAAAATACTTTGACGAATATTTGATTTTCCCAAGAATTACATGTGATGGAAATACAAACAAATCCCAAACAGGAATAAACTGACAATAGAAGAAATTCTGTGGCAATTCCACGTTTCATTGGTTCCTGCACAGCTCCAGCTCAGCTGCTGGCAGGTTCCAATGAAATAAAAGCGGAAATTAGGCCTAATACAGATTATTAAAAGGAAGGGGAAACTCTGTGTAGCTGTCACAAAGCTGACAGGGATGTAGAGAATAATGATTCTCACATTTGGCAAAGAACGCAATCCTGTGAATTCAAGAGTTATTTGGGAATTTAACTACTTGAGCTGGGCTTTTTGTGGGATTTATAGCAGCCTTGTGTTCCTCACCATGGGGTGAATGAACCTTGTCAGTCTCGCTGGTAACATTTTCTCCCTTTCCTCCAGTGATTTTAACAAACTTTTCTAGGAAGGACAAGAAAAAATTTTCTTTTTCACTGACCACTCACAACAGCCATTTTCCTCATCATTTCTCCCATAAGTTCCCCGGGAGGAAGTAGGGACTGTGTCCAAGTTCCTCCTCAGAGAAGGGAACCATACTCTTGTCAAAGGCACTTGGAGTCAGACAACAGTGCCCTGAATTCACTGTGCCAAAATAATGTCACAGTCTGGTTACTCAAATTGTTATAGAGATTCCTCTGCCCAATTAAGGTGCTAATGAGGCCACATCCAAAGTGTACTTTATTGAAGAGTAAATGTGAGGTAGAGAGAGAGATGGAAAGAAAGAGAAAAGGGGAGAGAGCAATGGAGTGACAAGGGACAGAGACCTCCCCTGGAGCAGGGCAAGTGTGACATTATCTCCTGTGTGTGTGACCTTCCCAGGGTGGGGGTTTTACACCTGATCCAGTTTGGGTAAGGGGGGTGGTGTTCACCCCCTGAGCAGGGATTACCCCACTGTTTCAGGTTGCCATGCAAGATGTAACCAAATGCACGTTTTCAATCCCCATCTTCATCAACTGCTATAAAAAGGTGGGGCAGTGTTCTTTATTGTTGTGGTGTGTTGCAATGTCCGGTTTTAAACTTCCGGGGCCCTTCCCATGAGTACCTATCCCTTCTCCCTTCCCCCTCACCCCTTGCTGAGTGTGCCCTGTCAATCAGGCTAACATACCAGCAAGGCGTCATGTGATTCGTCGATTTCAAAGGATGCTCCTCAGGCCTGGGGGTCATTGGCCTGTCTAAGTGTCATCCTCCCTTGAGACCCTGCCCCCTTCACCTGGTTGGTAACTCACCTGTCCCCTCCCCTTCCCCTGTCCCCGAGCTTATAAAATGTGAATGAGACCATGCGGCTTTATTCTGTTATCAGCAGTAGCCCAGTACAGACATATCTGTGCTCATGGAATAAACATCTGGCTACCTTCTAGCAGAATCCGCTCCCTTCTTCTCTTCACCATCGCCAGAAGCTGTCCCCTGAGGTAAACGGAGTCCTGTCTTGTGCCCCGCTGCACTCTGCCGCCAGCCAAGGTATCGCTGGGGTGAACACCGCAGTGCTGCCTCTGGCCCAGCAGCGAAGGTCAGAATTGGCCTAGGCACCATCTAACTGGTTATATTGGGATACTTATTCCAATATATTGGCGTCCCTGTGGGTGGCTCGACCCTGAGCCGGAAAACGGACTCGCAGTTCCTCAGAGAAGCTTCTGCCAGCCGTGCATCCAGCTGAAAGGAGCCTGGCTTCAAGACTCCCAGCTAGAGACTTTGGGAATACTCCCAGAAAAAGTTTCGTGGACTGTTCGGCGCCTTTGGAAAGCCTTGCTTCATTGTGGTGAGCAGATTTTCCAGAGGAAGAAAAGGGCAGCCTCTCTTGCACCCAGAGAGAGGTCCTTTTCCGGTGGAGACCTGCCTGCCTGTACCCAGCCTACAGCTTCCAATTCACGTGAGTATCTCTGCTTTCGGTAGAGCAGAAGCTCAAAAACAGACTCTGCCGCGAGTTCTGTTCCTTTTTTGCCTTTGCATTTTGGCTGCGCAGCCCCACAGACAAGAATTCATAGCGTTCTAGTGTTAGCTTTCCTGCTGCGTGTTTCACTGTTTTTTAGAATTCGCGCCGGAGCGGGATCGCTCTCTGCCCTTCCCCCCCCGGCTCAGCAGCGTGTTCAGACACGTGTTAGGAGATTTTCTTTCTCTTTCTCTTTGCGGGGGAGGGGGGGGCTCTCTTTCCACGTGGCCGGGGGACCTGCGGTGTCGGGAGTGCTCTGCACACGCGGCGGCGGGGGGGGGGGGCGTCCCGGTTTCGGCTGCCACGTGGAGTGGCTGCTGTCTCTGCTCCGCGGGGGACTGCGTTCCACCGCGGGGGAGGCTTTGTTTCTGCCTCGGCTCGGCAGGGCGTGCCCTGCTCCTGCTGCTGCTGCTGCCCGGGAATTTTAAAAGCAGTATATACAGCTGCATTGTGAAGCTTTTGTCTGCTCGTTATCACTTTCTATCTGTGGTTTTTTTTAGAAATTGGTAGCTGATTTTAGCTTTGTTTTTGGTCAGGCGGGATTAAGTACTTTGCTTTTTAACATGGGTTCCAAACTTAGCATTGTACAAAGGGGAGTGTATTATCATATTGTTAGCATTTTAATCAAGAGTAATGTGAAATTCTCTAAAGGAAAATTGAAACAGTTTATAAGATGGCTTTTTCTGCAGTTCCCAAACATTTCCCCTGAAGAAATCCACAATATTCAATTCTGGGATAAAGTTGGGAATGAATTGATAACCTTAGGACAATCTGGCAAATTACCCTCAGCTAAATTTGTGTTCTGGAGTTTGCAAATTCGAACAGCATTGCTCAAACAAAAGGAAATGGAGAAAAAGCCAAATGTAAAGCCATGTGCCTCTGCTCTCCCTGTTCCTCCCTCTCCCTCTAAAACCCCTAAACCTCTTTCCCTAAAAAAATCCCGAGCACGTGTTAGCTTTTTGGAGAGCAGTGATGTCCAAAATGGCCCCCAGTCCCTAGGGGGTCCACAAGATGGTGGATGCCACGTGGCATCTTCCCAAACCTGGTCTTCTTCTTCCCAAAATCCTCTTAAGCATTCCAAAATTCCATCCCCATCCCCCTCTCCTCCTGTTCCTGGTGACACCTTCCCCCCTCCCCCCGCCTTTCCTGCAGTACCCTCAGCTCCGCCCCTCTACTCCTCCCAGGGGGCGGCTGCTGATGTGATGTCACCAGGTGACCCCGCCCCCTGTTCCCACGGTATCCCCGCCCCCTGCCAGCCCCTTGACCCCGCCCCTTGTTCCCACGGTTTCCCCGCCCCTTGCCGGCTCCCTTTCCCCGCCCCCTCCCCGGGTTCCCACGGTGGGGACACACCCACTGCCTGTCCCCAAACCTGTAGCTGTGATCCCAATGCTTCTGATTCAAGGGATACAGAGCAGGGGACAGCAGACCCAATGCATGGTGCCATGTTGTCGCTAGCTCCTGTTACGTTTCAGCCTGCAGCTCAAGCTGGAGCAGCCCCAACTGCTAATTGGAGTTCTTTTGGACGACAATTAATTAAAGAGATCTGTAAATCTCATAAAGAATATGGTCCACACAGTCCATATTTCCGTGGCCTTTTAAATTCTGAATTAAGTAGGACTATTGTAGTTCCACATGATTTAAAACAAATTTTTTCATGTCTCATGACATCCACGGAATTCAAATTATGGGAATCAGCATTGAAGCAACTGCTAAAAGATGCTCTCCCAAGCTTACAGGCTGATCCAAACACAGCAAAAGACAACAATGGTAACCTTATCACTATTGACCACCTCTGTGGTGAGGGTCAATGGTCTTCCCCCTCAGTCCAAGCTGCTGCAATTCCTGCAGAAACACTTGAGAAAGTAAAGGAAGCAGCTGAAAAAGCATTCTTTTCCCTCCAACCTGAGGGGCCTTTTGAGCCCTATAGTAAAATCAAACAACTACCATCAGAGCCTTTTGTGAAATTTGTAGAAAGGCTAACTAGAGCCATTGAAATACAAGTTAAAAAGGAAAATGCAAGGGAAGCAATTTTAGAAGAAATAGCGTTTACAAATGCAAATGAACAGTGTCGAGCAGCAATCCTGAGCCTTCCTATGGAACCTTCCCCTACATTAAAAGATATGCTTCTAGTCTGT
This sequence comes from Zonotrichia leucophrys gambelii, assembly GCF_028769735.1. Lineage (NCBI taxonomy): Eukaryota > Metazoa > Chordata > Aves > Passeriformes > Passerellidae > Zonotrichia > Zonotrichia leucophrys. Next base: position 16,314 of record NW_026992765.1, read on the forward strand.
AACAGGAAAGTGCCTCTGATGAGTGTTGCTGAAGACACCAGACCAAGGCTGCTGCCAAGACCACCTCAGCGTGTTGCTGTTGCCAGCCCAGCACCTTCTCTTTCAGCACAACAGTACCCTGGGCAGCAGCGGAGACCAGCAATGGTTGAGCCCACTAAACCGTGCCTGCTTTGTAATAAGCTAGGGCACTGGAGTAACCAGTGCCCCCTGAAAAGGGAATTTGATGAATTTAAAAATAGCAGGGGAGGAGAACTGCAAGCCCTCCCTGGGGGTCAACAACAAAAAAACGAAGAATAAAGCGCCAGCCTGCCAGGCGTGCAGACATAAAAGGAGCAGGCCAAGAGAATAAGGGTAGCAAAATAAATCAAGCGCGCAATAATATTAACATTTGTGTAAGTGAAGCAAGTGCTTCAAAGACCAAGTCTGCTAGTCCACTGTTGAAAGTGAAACAAAATAACCTTTGTTGTGATTTAAGTGATTCTGTATTAACCGCATCTTCTGTCAATGAGCCTTACAGGTTGCAGCTGACAGAGTCACTCCACCTGCAGGACACTGACTGGCATTTTGTCTCTGTAAATCCTGAACAGAAAGGTACTTGGAACCAAATTCGTTGTAAGTACATCATCACTGGGGACAAAAACACACCACAAGAGATCGAAATTGCTCCGGGACTGACAACATCAGATCCTAAGCAATTTGTTCTCAGCCTGCACTGTTTCCACCCACCCCTGTTTCTTCCCAAGGGACAAATTGTTGCTCAAGCTATCCCTGTGCCATCTTTACCTGAAAATGTTGATAAACAAGGGCCCACAGTCGCCCGGGTCCAAGTTATAGGGACAGATAAACCCAAATTGTGGTGCAATGTCAGTGGGGGTGGGGAGTCTAAACGCATTGAGATGCTTGTAGACACAGGTGCAGACTGCACAGTGATTCCAGTACGAGACTGGCCAGCACACTGGCCTTTACAAAATGTTGCTGGTCACCTTCGAGGTGTAGGAGGTCTGCAATTGGCAAGGCAATCCAAAAGCATTATTCAATTCGAGGGTCCACACGGACAATTGGCAAATATCCGTCCATTTGTGTTAGATTATTCAGAACCTTTGTTAGGGAGAGATTTAATGGCCCAGTGGGGTGTCACAATTAATATTCCAGACTCTCCACAGCATTTTTGTGCAGCAGTCATTAAACAACAGCGCCCCATCCAAAAACTTAAGTGGAAAACAGACGAACCAGTTGATGTGAAACAGTGGCCACTCAGTAAACAAAAAATAAAGGTGCTTGAGGAACTAGTAGAAGAGCAACTAAAAAAGGGCCACATTGTGGAGACCATGTCCCCATGGAATTCTCCAGTGTTTGTCATCCAAAAAGCTGACAAAAAGAGGTGGAGACTCCTCTGTGACCTCCGACAAATTAATAATGTAATTGAAGATATGGGTTCTCCCCAACCTGGTATGCCATCCCCAACAATGCTTCCTCAAGATTGGAAATTAGCTGTTATTGATATTAAAGATTGCTTTTTCCAAATCCCATTGCACCCTGACGATGCACCGCGTTTGGCATTCTCTGTCCCTTCTATCAATTCAGAAGCTCCTATGAAAAGGTACCATTGGACCGTTCTTCCTCAGGGCCTAAAGGTATCTCCAGCTATCTGCCAGTGGTATGTCTCTTCCCTGCTTTCCCCAGTTCGTGCAGCCGCAGAGAAGGCCATCATCTACCATTATATGGATGATATCCTTGTGTGTGCCCCCAATGATGATTTACTAACACATGCGCTTGACCTAACGATCGATGCATTGATTGTTGCAGGGTTCGAGCTCCAGGAACAGAAAATTCAAAAGATGCCACCTTGGAAGTATTTGGGCTTAGAAATTGGAAATAGGACCATTGTTCCTCAAAAACTAGAAATCAATCCAAGGATCAAGACCCTTGCGGATGTCCACAAGTTGTGTGGGTCTTTGAATTGGGTAAGACCATGGCTTGGTCTAACTAATGAAGACCTTGCCCCTCTTTTCAATTTACTGAAAGGGGGAGAGGACCCAGGTGCTCCTAGGTCTATTACCCCAGAGGCACGGAAAGCTCTAGAAAAGGTTCAGATTGCAATGTCCACAAGACAGGCCCACCGATGCCGGCCTGATCTGCCATTCAAATTTATCATCCTAGGTAAGTTGCCACACCTCCATGGAATTATTTTCCAGTGGGAGGAAAAACAAACACCTAAGGCAAAGGACACACCAAAAAAGGACCGGGACCAGAGGGACTCTCTCTTGATCATAGAATGGGTTTTCCTCAGTCACAAAAGGTCCAAGAGGCTGACAAAGCCTCAGGAGCTGATAGCAGAACTGATCCGGAAAGCAAGGACCCGGATCAGGGAGTTAGCAGGATGTGATTTTAAGTGCATTCACATTCCAGTTGAGTTAAAATCAGGTCAAAATACTATGAAAATACTGGAACAATTGTTTCAAGAAAATGAAGTGTTGCAGTTTGCTCTGGATTCCTACTCAGGACAATTTTCGGTAGCACGGCCCGCTTGCAAATTGTTTGAACAAGATGTTCAATTTACTTTAAAATTAAGAACTGCTCTAAGTAGGAGACCTTTAAAAAGGGCTCTGACTGTCTTTACAGATGCGTCCGGGAGGTCCCACAAGTCTGTTATGACTTGGAAAGATCCTCAAACCCAGCAGTGGGAGACGGACATTGCTGAGGTGGAAGGTTCACCTCAGGTTGCTGAATTGGCTGCGGTTGTTAGGGCTTTTGAAAGGTTCTCAGAACCATTTAATCTGATTACAGACTCTGCATACGTGGCAGGAGTAGTATCCAGAGCAGATCAAGCAATACTGCAAGATGTATCTAACATTGCACTTTTTGAATTGCTTTCCAAACTGGTAAAGTTAGTCACTCACCGAGAGCAACCCTTTTATGTGATGCATGTCAGGTCACACACTGACTTGCCAGGGTTTATCGCTGAAGGCAACAGAAGGGCAGATGCTCTTGCTGCACCTGCAGTGATGGCCACTCTCCCAAATGTTTTTGAACAGGCAAAAATCAGCCACCAGCTTTTCCACCAAAATGCACCTGGCCTGGTTCGCCAGTTTAACATCACTCGAGAACAGGCCAAAGCGATTGTGGCCACGTGCCCAAATTGCCAACAACATGCACTCCCTACAGTGAGTACGGGAGCAAACCCAAGGGGACTGAACAGTTGTGAACTGTGGCAAACAGATGTAACACACATACAGGTTTTTGGACGGCAGAAATATGTTCATGTTAGTGTAGATACCTTTTCTGGAGCGGTCTATGCTTCTGCCCACACAGGAGAATCATCTATTGATGCTATTAAGCACCTCTTACAGGCCTTTTCTTTCATGGGCATCCCCAAGGAGCTGAAAACTGATAATGGGCCTGTTTATAAATCCAAGGAATTCGGGAGCTTCCTGCAGCAATGGGGAGTAGAGCACAAAACTGGCATCCCCTACTCCCCTACAGGTCAAGCCATTGTAGAAAGAACTCACCGTGATATTAAAAGGGTCCTGGACCAGCAACAACAGGTTCTGAAGGTAGAACCTCCCCACATTCGGTTATCCAGGGCACTATTCACAATCAATTTTCTGAATTGTTCTTTTGACAGCCTGAACCCACCCATCCTACGCCACTTTGGGGGGAACAGTCACAGGTTGATGAAAGAAAAACCTCCAGTTTTAGTAAAGGACCCTGAGACTTGGAAAATGGTGGGACCTTACAAATTGGTTACTTGGGGACGTGGATACGCCTGTGTGTCCACCCCCTCTGGTTTAAGGTGGGTTCCTTCCAAATGGGTAAAGCCCTATGTTCCCAAAGTCTCAGAGAAATCTGCAGAAGCGCCCCAGGTTGCTCACGCTGCCTGGAGAAGGAAACGTCGCACGCGTTCTCTAGAAGAAATTCCATTTAAGCCTCCTATCTGGAATAGTTTGTAATATATGTTTGTCTTAAGTTTCCTTTTACCGATTTAGATCCTGCTGTTTGTGTGCAGTCTCGAGACGCCATGAGACCGAGCCTGCTTCTCGTCCTACTTGCGATCATTTCTCCAGCGATCTCCTGGTTAGTCCCTCAGCCCAAAGCAAATGTATGGACCACTCTGGCCAGAGCCCTTGGACAAGATCACATTTGCCTCTCCACCGCGACAGCCTCGGACCCCCTGTCAACTTGCCTGGTGGGAGTTCCTTTTAAATCCTCAGAATTCCCGAATGAAATGTGGAGTGCTTTAAATGAAGTTAACTTACTCGCACCTTCCCCTGGCCGTTACCCTGCTGACAATCCTTCGCTGTTTTGGCAGGAGTGGGCGAGAAATTTATCAGTGTCAAAAAGAGAGCCACAAGAGTTCCATCTCTTAGGCTCCATGAATGCAACCTTTTGCATTCACTTTAAATTCAATTCCCGCTTACCATATCATGAAGCTAAACCAAACACCTATCCTAACCCTAGCAACCCACTCTACACAGACAAGAACTGGTGTGAAAATTCAGTCCTAGTTATGCACTCATCTGGTGGTGATTACAAGCCTCGTGAACTCCCAAAAGGTGTGTTTTTAATATGTGGAGACAGAGCATGGGCAGGTCTCCCTCCTCGTCTGCTCGGAGGTCCGTGTACATTTGGCAAGCTGAGCCTGTTAACACCAAATCGAACAAATCTAATACACTGGCAAACTAAAAACAACACACATACATTGGCTATCAAAAAAAGAGACCTAAGGCAATTAGACCCTGACTGTAATTCAGAAATTGTTCACTGGTCCAGACTAAAGGCCACTGCAATTACAGTCTTTCTGCCGTGGATCTCGGCAGCAAAAACTATGGGAGAATTAGGCCGATTGGAATGTTGGGTTGCAAAACAGGCAAACCTCACTTCTACTGCCCTGAGTGACCTCTTATCAGATGAGGAAATTACCAGGCAAGCCACCATTCAAAATAGGGCAGCCATAGACTATCTGCTCCTTCTGCACAACCATCGCTGTGAAGAATTTGAAGGACTCTGCTGTCTCGACTTGTCATCGAAGGCAGAGAATGTCCATGCCACAATTGACAAGATGAAAACTATGGTGAACGACATCAAGAGAGAAACTGACGATTGGCTGAGTGGACTTTTCAATGGCTGGGGACTCTCGGGCTGGTTGGGATCTATTCTGAAAACTGTAATTTTAGTGCTGTTTATTTTAGTTGTAGTTATTGTAGTTTTTAGCATTGTTTTTGGAGTAATCAGACGCATGGTTCTCAAGTTAATCTCAAGCTCATCTCCCCCTCCTGAGGTCTACCATTTAGAAGCCCTCAGTGCTCCAGTGGATGACCTGGAAGCCTCAGTGGAAAACACTGACCCTCCTGTAGAAGAAGAACCGATTTACCAACCATGGTTTGGCAATCATTCTGCACCATAAACACAGTCCTCTTCTTTTTAAACAAAACTAGGGGGAGATGTTGTGGTGTGTTGCAATGTCCGGTTTTAAACTTCCGGGGCCCTTCCCATGAGTACCTATCCCTTCTCCCTTCCCCCTCACCCCTTGCTGAGTGTGCCCTGTCAATCAGGCTAACATACCAGCAAGGCGTCGTGTGATTCGTCGATTTCAAAGGATGCTCCTCAGGCCTGGGGGTCATTGGCCTGTCTAAGTGTCATCCTCCCTTGAGACCCTGCCCCCTTCACCTGGTTGGTAACTCACCTGTCCCCTCCCCTTCCCCTGTCCCCGAGCTTATAAAATGTGAATGAGACCATGCGGCTTTATTCTGTTATCAGCAGTAGCCCAGTGCAGACGTATCTGTGCTCATGGAATAAACATCTGGCTACCTTCTAGCAGAATCCGCTCCCTTCTTTTCTTCACCATCGCCAGAAGCTCTCCCCTGAGGAGAACGGAGTCCTGTCTTGTGCCCCGCTGCACTCTGCCGCCAGCCAAGGTATCTTTGAGGTATAACACCGCAGAGCTGCCTGTGGCCCAGCAGCGAAGGTCAGAACTGGCCTGGGCACCATCTAACTGGTTATATTGGGATACATATTCCAATACTTTATCTCTTCCATGACTCAGCCCTGATAACGCCCTCCAGGGGAGATATCTTCTGTGAATGGGCCATTGAGTGTCTCTGCAGCACTGATAAAATTCCATCATCCCATTGTGGGATGCTCCGCCCAGGTGGAGGATCCAAGCATTCTTACCTGGATATAAGCTGAGCCTTGCTACAACAAGGAGCAGCTTGCCTACTGGATTCCCAGAGGACAAGAGCTCCAGAACCACCACTGGACCTTCAGAGGAAGACCAGACCCTTCTACAGGATCACTGTTTTGACAGAATCACCTTCATCACTCCAACAGGACTGCAGCCACCATTTATTGGGATTGCAGCCTGACCAAGAGGGTGTCAGGTTATATCCTGACTCTGTCACTTTAAGGCAGGGTTTCTGTATCATTGCCTTGGTCTTCACTTTCTTATTAAATTGTATTCTGACATAGACTCTCCCCCAAGTTTGCCTTAAACCAGTACAAAAGACAATGTGCGCACCCTTTGTTTTCTTCCCAGAACAGGATTTCCCGTTCCCAGATCTTGACTGGATGGAGGAGGAGGCTGCGAGGAAGAGGAAGGATCCCTGGGATGCCTGGGCAGGTGAGGAGGAAGTCAGTGCCCCTTTCCCCCTCTCTTCTGCTCCATCTCCCAGCCCAGCACGGCCCCTGGCTGCGGGACAACCCTGCTGCCAATGCCATCCTACCGGGGATGCACTGGGGGGATCTCCTTCCCCTTCCCTGTGGCATGGAGGCAAATCCCATCCTTTCCTTGTCCTTCCTTCCCCAGGGAAGGAACTGAGGATGGAGACCAGGGAGGAAAAATCTGCATGGCAGAACCTTGTGAAGGAGGCCGTTTTGAGTGATTCTAGTGCACAGGAAGCCAACAGGGAAGAAGAACCTCAAAAATCCCACATGAGGAGGGGCTCCAAACCCAGCCCAGGGTGCTCCGAGGAGGAAAGACCCTCCCTGAGCCAGGACGGTGGGCAGAGCTTCAGCCAGAGTTCTGAGCTGTGGCCCATGAGCAGCTTCCTGATAAGGAGAAGCCCCACAAGTGCTTGCAGTGTGGGAAGAGCTTCAGCCAGCGACCCTGGTCAGCCACCAACGCATCCACACAGGGGAATGGCCCTACAAATGTGGGGAATGTGGGAAGGGCTTCAGCTACAGGTCAGAACTCATCAGGCACCAATGCATCCACACTGGGGAAAGGCCATACCAGTGCCCCACATGTGGGAAGAGGTTTCAGACCAGCTCAAATCTCCGTCTGCATGAGCGGATTCACACAGTGGAGAGGCTCTTCCGCTGCCCTGAATGCGGGAAGGGCTTCAAGCAAAAGTCCCACCTCATCACCCACTGGCACATCCACACCAGGGAGAGGCCCTACGAGTGTCCTCAGTGTGGGAAGAACTTCACCCAGAGCTCTTCCTTGACTCAACACCAACGGAGCCACCAGTAAGGGAAGCCCTGCAAATGCCACAAATGCAGGAACAGCTTCATGCACCACTCCAGCTTCATCCCTCATTGGAGGGCCCACATTGGGAAGAGCCATGGGGATCCATTTTCCCTGTGATCCATCTGGGAAGACACCTGTCCCTTTTCCTGCCCTTGCCAAAGACATGATGTGGGATGGAAGAGCATGAGGGTCTGGCCATGGCCGTGTCATTACATTTACTCCCACCTCAGGTCATTGCCAGGGGCAGGAAAGGGACTCTCTCTCTCTCCCTATGAGGAGAAGGGTGTCCTTTCCAGGCAGGGGAAATGCATGGCCAGGAAGAGCCAATTGTTGATGTATTAGTTTTCCCTGTAAACAGTTTTATTTATCCCTTCTGTTATCAATATTATTTCTGTTTCTGTTTGTTCCTTATCTCGTTGCTGTTCCCAATAAATTGTTCTTATCCCAGCCCGGGATCTTTGCCTTTTGTGCTTTCCACAAGAGATGGGAGGGCAGCGAGGGCAGTGCCGTTTTAGCAGGAGCAGGAAATAGGGGAATCCCATTCCTGAACCCCAGCCCATGGAAACTGAGCATCCCAGCTGGTCCCAGCCCTGGTGGCCATGGCAACAGCCTTGGGAGCGGGTCCCTGGCTGGGGCTGTTGGAACCTCTTCCCTCTGGTGCCCAGAGACAGGAATGGAGGGAAAGGCTGCAGCTGAGTCGGGGCAGGCTCAGGTTGGATGTCAGGAAAAGGTTTTTGCCCAGAGGCTGCTGGGGCCCTGCCCAGGCTCCCCAGGGAAGGGTCCCAGCTCCAGGGCTCTCTGAGCTGCAGCAGCGTTTGGACAGCGCTGCCAGGCCCAGGCTGGCATTGTTGGGGTGTCCTGTGCAGGGCCAGCAGTTGGACTGGAGGATCCTGATGGGTCCCTCCCAGCTCAGCCAATTCTGTGGTTCTGGGACCCCATGAGCCTGGGGATGGGGCTGCCAATGGTTGCCATGGCAACGGGCTGTGGCTGCAGGCCTGAGCTGGTGTCCATGGCAACCACCCCTGGCATGGGGTCTCCATGGAGCTGCCGAGGGACTGACCATAGCAACAGGGGGCTGGGGATGGTTGCTATGGAAACTGGCCATAGCAACAGGGTCCTGGTAATGGTTGCCGTGGAAACTGAACAGAACAACAGGAGGCTGGTGATGGTTGCCTGCTAAGGATCACATTTGTCACAGGCCCTCAGAGGGGTTCCATGGGGACTTTCCAAGAGTCTCTAGCCTGTTCCAGAGCTGGAATATCGCAGGCACAGACAGGGGCTCCATGGACACTTCCCAGGGATTTCTGGGGATGGTAAAGAGCCCTGTGGTCAGAGGCAGTCACAGCCATTCCATGGTGACATCACAGGGGACCTTGGGCTGCAATGGCACCGATCTTGAACAGGCACTCACGGGGGCTCCATGGTGACATCCCAGAGTCCCCAGGCTGCCAAAAAGCTGGGATGTTCCAGACACTCACAGGGGTTCCTGTCATGGGCACAGTGGAAGCTTCAGTCAAAGTTTATTACAGAAGTTCCTGTTGGGTCACGAGGTGCAGAAAGGAGCCCCAATAGCCCCCACAGATCCTCAAATACCCCCAAGGATGTCCAGGCTTTCTAAACTCCTTCTGAGAGAGCCACACTGGAGCAGCTGTTCCAATCCCAGCTGCAGACTTTTCAAGAGTTTGTGTGTAAAGAATTATAAAGTGGGAAATAAACCTTTGTAGAATTTGTCCCACAGGATTAGGGATGGCAAACCAGATATATTTATATAAATATGTATTATCTATTATGGTAATTATTAAAGAAAATTGTCTAAATCAGAAATATTTACCCATGATTTAAGAGATGTATAATATATTATATAGAGCACTAAGAAATTATTTCAAAGCAACTGTATTAGAGCAAAATCTGTAATTAAGCAGAGATTGATGTCACTCCTACAGACCATTGACTGTGGGCAAGTCCCTTTGGCTCAGCCAGGAGCAGTGACCTTGAGGGGTGTCCCCACTGCAGGGAGGAATCCCCACCTCCCCCAAGAAGGGAAATGTCAGGAGACGCTGCCGTTAAAATTTGGGATGGGGCTTTTCCAGTCTGACATGCTGCCCTGTCAGTCAGATGTGCCCAGGCTGGGCCAGCTCAGCAGCTCTGCAGAAGCTCTCAGTGGTGTCACTTGGTTGTTCCTTTCTCTGGGGATTTTTCCAGCTCTGCCACAGCTTCAATTCTCTCTGAGGAAACTGAAATTTGGGATGGAGGAGTCAGGCTGGTTTCAGCGTTATTCACCCTAAAAGCAGTGTGATCCCCTCCTTCATTTCCCACTGGGGGCTTTGCAAACAGGGCCTTGCTGGAGTTGTTGGAGCCCATTGCAGGCAGAGCCTCCTACTCCAGCTGGAACTGCCTTTCCTGTGCCATGAGCAGGGCAGGTCCCACTGCAGGAAAAGCCCCAGGCCAGCCCCAGCACAGGGAAGGGCTCGGGCACAAGGGCAGAGTGATGTGCTGGGAGCTGTGCCAGGGAGAGCCTGAGGCATCAAGGGCGCCTTCTTTGAGAGAATTGTTTCGAGGATGGGAGTCAGGGCTTGTCTGTCCTGCTTGGCACAGCCCAGGCAGGGCTTTCCCAGCCACATTCCACACTCCATTTCCCAGCTGCAGCCGCTGGTGCCTCTGAGTTGTGCTGCCCCAGCCCCAGGGACGCTCTCCTTGTCTGCCCATTCCCTCACGGTCTCTGGGCAGGGATGGCCTCAGTGGGGGCTGCTGACATCCTCAGCACCTTGGAGGCTGCTGCTGAATTTTCCTGCTGCAGAGGCTTATTCAGCCTTCAGCTCTTCAGTGCAGGAATTCAGTGTCCCAGTGCTCATTAACATTCAGAACACCTTAACAAGCCAAGCCTCTGGGAATAATTTGATTTTAATTTTCAAATCTCTTGTGGTTAATTGGACAGATCTCAGTAGTACATCTAAAGTGAATGCAATATATTTAAAAAGACAGTCACAAAACAGTTTTTTTAGGTCCTCCTTAGTTTTTTTTTTTCCTGGTAATTCACTGATATGTGCAATCTCCACTGAATGACACTGAATCTAAGTATGGCTCCAGAGGCTTGTTCAGCCTTCAGCTCTTCAGTGCAGGAATTCAGTGCCCCCAGGGCTCATTAACATTCAGAACAGCTTAACAAGCCAAGCCTCTGGGGATAATTTGACTTCAGTTTCTAAATCTTGTGTGGTTAATAAGAGAGATTTCAGAAGTGCATTCAACTGAATATGATCTATTTTAAAAGACAGTGAGAAAAGATTTTTTAGGTCCTGTTTAGGTTTTTCTTGTTTCCTCTGTAAATAGCAATCTCCAATTGACACTGAATCCAGGTACCTCCTCATGCAGTTTGAATAGATATGGAAATCAAGACCCTTCATGGCTGACAATCAATCAGACTCTGTCCCTACCCCCACCCCACCATTTCCCCATCCAAACCCTGGCACTCAGAGCAGCCTTGTGCAAATCTGAGCTCCCTCCAGCCCAGGCTGCACCTGCAGGGTTCAGCTCCTTGGCTCCAACTCCCATTTGCTTTCCTTGGAGAAGGAGCTGCCCGAGGCACAGAGGGATGTTCATTTCTTGTCAGCCAACAAAGCCAAGGCAAGTCAAAGCCCCATCAAATGCAAAAGTCATTCCTTTGCTGGGTATTAAATCCACATTCTACAGCAGACAGCCTCAGACCAATTAAAATCACCTTCTGTGCCCAGCAGCGATCCTGATGTCCCCCCAAAGCCCTCCCTGCCCTAATTCTGCCCAGATTTGCTCTTTGCACACACGAGTCACAGGCTGAAGTCAGGACCTCCCTCCATGCCCAGTGGGAGGAAAAGAGAGAAACAGGACGAAGAGCTCTCCTGTGCAGAGCCAAGGTCCAAGTGCCTCTGCAGTGGGAACCACAACTCATCAGGTTTGTGTCCTTTGGGGCCGGGGGCTGGTGACACTCAGAGGCACAGAAAGGTTTCTTGCCAACAAACACAAGTTGAAAATTTGGACAGTTTAACAACCATCACAGCTATTTCCTCAGCTCTCTGTGATGTTCCAGCGGCATCTGACATGTCCACCATCCCCAAGGGATTTCTGTACAGGAACACTTTTAGACAAAGACATAAGGTAATTCTGTGATAGATAAAAACACAATTAAGATGATATTTATTATATATTTATTTGAACATAGAAAAATTGGGCAATTTCTTCCAGTTCAAAGCATGAAGCCAGTCAGTTGAGAGGCGCTTGAATGACCAGAGAGCATCTAGAGGAGGAAATCAGAGAGCAGTAGAAGTACATAGATCCACCTGCTGTAAAGGAAGAGATGTCCTTAGACATGGCCATTTCAACAGAAGAGCTGAAAACATCTGAAGGAAAATGGAGAGGAAGTAATAAACAAAATATTGGTCACACCAGTAGAAGGCAAGATCAGTATTTTTCCTCCTGCCATCTGTACACCTCCAGGAAATTCCTGTTCCTGATGGGAAAACTGTGCCATTTCTTAACAGTACTCAAATGACCCAGATACTAAAGTAAGATAATGAAATTAACAGGTAATAAAAGCTGGGTCCCTATCCAGGCTGAGATCAGTTATGTGCCCATGAACAGGCAGTGCCACTTGTGCCCTGAGGTGCCCAGCTGGGATTGGATGACTCAGAGAGCACTTGAGGGAGAACAGAGCACCTTGCAAGCTGCAGGACCCTGACAGCCCTGAAGGGCCCCTGTCCCATCAACATCTGCTCTGCTCCAGTCTGAAACAGGGCCCAGCATGGTGCCAGGATCATCAGAGAGCTGAGGTGTGTGCTGGAATTCAATGCCCTCCCCATCCCTCAGCAGCCCTGTGTTTGCCTGCTGCAGTCGTGGTCTCTAGCCCAGCCATGGAGGCTCTTTTGGGCTCTGGAGTGTTGCTGCAGCCCCCAAGGGCAGCTGAGCTCTGCCTTTGGCACAGTCAGGCCTGGCCAGCGCAGGCCATGCTCAGCAATGTCTTGTGTGTGCCTGGCCTTGCTGTCAGCCCCAGCAGCGGCTGCGTGGCCCCTTTGTGGCCCTGTGCTGGCCCAGCCATGGTGGCCCAGCCCCTGTGCAGGCCCAGCCCAGGCCAGGAGCATTGCGGCTGGGAACGGCCCCTGTGCCGTGGTGCCCACAGCAGCCTTGGGGCTCTGTGCCCCATGGCCTCCCTGCTGGGCAGCCTCTGCCAGCTCCTGCAGAGCCCGTGGCACCTGTAGGGCTGCACAGACAGCCCTGCCCCGGGCTCTGCTGGCCTCTGGGTCAGCAGAGAGGCAGCCAGGGCTGGCCATGGCTGGGAACAGGCCCTGAGCCCCACAGGAGGATGGAGCTGGGCCACAGCCAAACTCAGCCCAGGCCAAAGCTGGGCTCAGCAGCCAGGGCTGCCAAAACATGGGGACAGAGGCTGGCGCTGACAATGTCCTGGGCCCCCTCCCTCCTCTGTCCATCAAGGGCACAGAGCAGCCTCCTCCCTGGGCCACGTGCCTGTTTGCAATGCCTTGCACAGGCGCTGGCCCTGCCCCACAAGGCCTGGCCTGAGTCCTGGCCCTGCACGCCCAGCCAGGCTGAGATGGACACTGTTGGTTTCTGGGCCAGGCTCTCAGAGCCCAGCCCAGCTCCCTGCAAGCTCTGCCAGCTGCCCTGAGCTCTGGGCAGCACCAAGGGCCTCTCCCCAGCCCAGCCCAGCCGGCTCTGGCCCCACAGCTCTGCTCAGGCCAGGCTGCTCTGAGCACTGCGCCACAGCCTCAGCCCATGGCAAGGGCACAGCAGCAGCTGCAGCTGCCACAGGACTCAGCCCCAGCCATGGGGGAAGGTGCTTGGCCAAGGCCAAAGGAGGCTCCCTGGCTGCCCTGATCTCTTCTGCCTGAGGTGCTGAGAGCTCTGCAGCCCCTGCTGCCATCCCATCTGCCCCAGGCTCCAAGAGGGCCTTGGGGCCCTCAAGAGCTGCTCCTGCTCCCAGCCCAGGGCCCATCCTAAAAATGGGCCCCTGTGCTCCTTCCTGTTCATTGCTGCTCTCATGGGGATGGATCCTTAGCCACTGGCAGGTTGTTGATGTATTTTACTACTGTAGATGCCTCTTCTTTCTTGAGTTTTTCGGTTCAGGAATTCAGTGAGAAATGCTCCTAAACATTTTTTCAAAGCACCCAAACAATAAAAGCTGCTGGATGTAATTCAAGTTTTCAATTCTTCTGTGGTTAATTTGGCACATTTCAAAAGTGCATTCAAATTGAATAAACTATATTTGAAACCACGAAGGGAGAATTGTTTTGTCCTGTTTTCTTTTCCTGTTTATAGATGGATATCAGCAGTGCCCAATTGATATATATCGCCAGTCCCTTCTAATGCAGTCTGAACAGATGTGAAAATCAAGACCCTTCATGGCTTACAATAAATAACAATTTGTCCCCACCCCCTCCCCACAAATTGTCACTGTTTATTATATGAAAAATCCCTTTGCCAAAATTTTTCTCTTGAGAACATGAGAGGCCTACGAAATGAAAATTAAAAAATAATTATCTGATTGCTTGGAATGTGGTTTGGAATTTGCTAACCAGCAGGTGCATCTTTGATTAGTTCCATGTGACATGTTTTTTACCTAATGACCAGTCCCAGGCTAGATGTGTCAGGTCTCTCATCAGTCACGGGGTTTCTATTTTAATTGTTTTTCAGCCTTCTGATGTCTCCTTGTCTTTCTTTAGTATAGTTTTAGTATATCCTTTTCATAAAATATAATAAATATATTAAATACAGTATATCACAACATAACATAACATAACATAACATAACATAACATAACATAACATAACATAACATAATATATATCACCCTTCTGAGAACTTGGAGTCAATTCTCATTTCTCACCTCGTCCAGGGGACCCTCACAAAACCCTAACAATTAATAACCACAACCATTTCCCACATCCAACACCTGGCACTCCTATGGATCAGGAATGGTATGGCCAGCAGGAGCATGACAGGGATTCTTCCCCTGTACTCAGCACTGGTGGGGCAGCACCTCGAGTGCTGTTTGCAGTTCTGGGCCCCCAATTTAGGAAGAACATGGAGGGGCTGGAGCGTGTCCAGAGAAGGGCAACAAGGCTGGGGAGGGGTTTGGAGCACAAGTCCTGTGAGGAGAGGCCGAGGGAGCTAAGGTTGTTTATCCTGCAGGAGGGTCAGGGGAGAAAAGACGGTGTCAGGGCAGAGGTTGGACTTGATGATCTCCATGGCCTGTTCCACCCTTGCTGATTCTGGGATTCTCTGAAACCGCCCTTGGAGCAGTTGCAGGAGGAGCCCTGGGCATCCTCTTCAGAAGCTCCAGCAGCCCAGGTCCCTCAGCTTCTCCTGCCAGCCCCAAAGCCCATCCTGTCAGTCCTGCAGAGCCTCTGCAGCTCCTCCTCACTGCCCAGAACAGGGAGCCTCAGAGCCAGACACAGCAGCCCAGATGTGTCCCCCTGGCCTGGGGTGCCTCTGGCAAGGGAGCAGCACCAGGCACTGCATGAGACTGCAGGCAATTCCTGCAGCACTTGTAGGATGATCCTGCTGCCCAAGGGACGTTCCCATGGTGCCAAGTCAGGAACTGCAATGGGGAGTGGGGCCAGAGAGGAAAGGGCAAACAGGGATGGCCTGTTTGCAGGGGGGAAAGAGGGGTGGGTGGGCACTAAGAAGAAATTTGTGTCAGGAAAAGTAAAGAAAGCAAAGGTGCAGCAAAGGTAATGCTCAGGGCAGTTTGGGGTGGCTGCCATGCAGCCCTGGCTCTGAGCAGCAGCTTCTGCAGTGGGACAGGAAACTCCCAGCTGATGGGAACAAACTTTCTGGCTGACTGCAGAGGGCAGGACAAAGCTGTGTGGTTTCCCTGGTGTCCCCCAGCCCTTGCTGGCCCCAGGGGCTGATGGCATTTTTGCTCCGTCAGGTTCATGTCCCCACACCAACAGCATGGGGGTGCTCCCCCTACTCTGTGCAATGCAAACAGGGGCTGCTGAGCCAGTGCTACCGTGTCTGTGCCTGCAAGGGTGGGGCACCTGTGTGAGCTGGGGGAGAGGCCAGGGCTGCAGAGGGGAGATGTTGTTGGCAGCTCCATCAGGACGCTCTGGGACGCTGCCCTGGGCTGTGCAGCACACTGGGGATGGATCAGCCCCTGCTCTGCTGCTCCTTCCCGTCTGCCCCAGGGCCCTTGCAGAGCCCCAGCCATGCTGTTTGCCCCCAGCCTGCCCATGGCCAGCCTGGGGCTGCTCACGGGGGTTTTCTGTGCTGAGCATTGGCCTGGGTGTGTTCTTGAGAGAGCCTGGGCAAGGAGCCTGGAGCCCCCAGGCCCTGGGCTGAGGCGTCAGCACTGCCCCAGCAGTGCCCATGGCCTGTCCCTGCTGCAGCCCCGGCACTGCCACCCCCAGGGCTGTGCCCGGCCCCGAGAGCACTCAGGCCCTGCAGCAACACCAGGGCCACCAGGGCAGTGGGGCAGGGCCACGGCAGCAGCACTGGCAACACCAAGTGCTGCTGCTGCTGCTGGGCACAGCTGCTGGGCCAGCCCTGATCTGCCCCCAGCTCTGCACGCAGACATTGCTGCTGCAGCTCCTCAGAAGGCAACAAAAGGGCATCTCTGCAGAAAACTCTGCTGGGAGATGCTTTAATTCCTTTAAAGGCATCGAGAGTGCAGTGCCTCATTGACACAGTCTGTGGGCACAGGGAAGGTGGAGAGAAACCAAATGAGAAATTGCACAGACATTGAAATTTCTTTTTGGAAAATATTAAAAAGTAAAACAAAGAAAAAAGACCTCCAAACTGAAACCAAGCAGAAGTATCAAAGACGACTTTTATTACAACTGATGTGCAGAAATTAGCCAGCAGTTTAATGTTCCTGAAAGCATCCAGTCATCAGTCTCCTCACTGCAGCCTTGAGCTCCTGGTTCCTCAGACTGTAGATGAGGGGGTTCAGGACTGGAGGCACCACTGAGTACAGAACTGACACTGTGAGATCCAGGGATGGCGAGGAGATGGAGGGAGGCTCAGGTAGGCAAACATGACAGTGCTGAGGAAGAGGGAAACTACAGCCAGGTGAGGGAGGCAGGTGGAAAAGGCTTTGTGTCGTCCCTGCTCAGAGGGGATCCTCAGCACAACCCTGAAAATCTGCACATAGGAGAAAACAATGAACACAAAACAACTAAGAAGAGCTGCTCATCAAGAGAAATGTGCTTTTGAAGCTCTTCTTGGTTACCAGGAG
>NW_026992766.1:0-32880 GCF_028769735.1 Zonotrichia leucophrys gambelii
TGTCACAGTGGTGGTGTCATATTGGATCCTTGTTTCCATGAGGCCCAGATGTGTCACACTGGCCTCTTGCTTCCATGGAGTTCCACAGTGTCACAATGGTCCCTGGATTCCATGAGGCCTTGCAGTGTCACAGGGATCTTCTTGGTGCTGTAGTGTCACAATGGACCCTTGGTTCCATGGGGACTCACAATGTCAGAAGGGTCTCCTTGGTTCCATGAGGCCCTGCAGAGCCCCTTGATTCAACGAAGCCTCCAAGTGTCATCATGGCCTCCAGGATTCCATGAGGCCCCGCAATGTCACAGTGGACCTCTGGTTCCATGCGGTCATGCACTGATCCATGGATCCTTAGTTCCATGGGGCCCTGGAGTGTCACAATGGACTTCTTGGATCCATGGTGCCACTCAGTGTGACAACTGCCCCTTGGCCTGCCAAGACTCCAGAGTGTCACAATGGTTCCTTGCTTCCATGACGCCTGGAGTGTCACAATGGTCTCCATGATCCCATAAGGCCTTGCAGTGTCACAACAGACCATTGGTTTCATGGAGCCCCACAGTGTCACTATGGTCCCCTTGGCTCCACAAGGCTCTGAAGTGCCACAATGGCCCTTTGGTTTCACAAGGCCTCAGAGTCTATAAATGGCCTCCATGGTTCCATGAGGCCCTGCTGTGTCACAATGGACCGTTGGTTCCATGATGCCCCAGACTGTCACAATGGTATCCTTGGTCCCAGGGTGTCAGAATGGACCCTTCATTCCATGCACACCCACAGTGTTCACTGCCGTGCCCTTGATTCCACCAGGCCCTGCCATGCTCTAATGGCCCCTTGGTTCCAGTGGGTCCCAAAGTGTCAGAACAGTCTCCATTGTTCCCTGAGGCCTCACAATGTCACTGTGCTCCCCTTGGCTCCACAGGGCCCCACAGTGGAACAATGGACTCTTGGTTCCATGAGGTTCCTCAGTCCCAATGGTCTTCTTGGATCCGCAGTGTCACAGTGGCCCCTTGGCTCCGTGTGGCCACGCTGTGTCACAATGGCTCGTGGTTCCATGAGGCCACACAGTTTAACAAGGGACCCTTGGTTCCATCAGGCCTTGCTGTGTCACAATGGACTTGTGGTTCCATGAGCTCTCACACTGCCAGCAGCAGTCTCCTTATTTCTGCAGTGGCACCATGGACTCTTTGTTCCATGAGGTTCCGCAGTAGAACACGGTCACCTTGGTTCCGTGAGGTTCTGCAGTGTCACAATGGACCCATGGTTCCACCAGGCCTTGCTGTGTCACAATGGCCCCTTGGTTCCAAGAGGTTTCTTAGGGTCAAAATGATCTCCTTGGATCCGCACCATCATAATGGACCATTGGTTCAATGTGGCCCCAAGGTGCTAAAATGGATTTTGGTTCCATGGGGTTCTGCTGTGTCACCATGGACACTTTGTTCCATGAGTTTGCAGAGTGTCACAGCTGACTCCTTGGTTCTGTGAGGAACCACAGTCAGGAAACCTCTGAAATATCAGAATAAGGCTCCTGAAAACTCATTTGCTCTTTCAGAGGGTATCAATTATTTAGGCCTGAGGTCCAGCATGGGATAACTCCTAACTCTATGTGGACATGAGTTTCTACCAGTGTGTTACTTTTATACAGTCCCGAAATGTGAATTACAATTTCCCCACTTCCATAAAACCCACCCCAAGTTCTCAGATTCACTCCTTGTTTTCTCCATCCCTGCACCCTTGAGCCAGATGTCTTCTTCTCTTCCACCCATCCTTGCTGGGAAAGCAGCCCCTGCATGCCTTGTTCCTGTGCTGAAAGTTCACAGGCAGGGTAAAAATGGAATGAACACTTTTGGTATCAGCCCCAGGCTTTGTGTGGGCAGGCAGAGGCAGGCAGGAGGCAGAGCTGTCAGCAAAGGAAGGGCCCAGCCAGGTGGGGCAGCCGGGGGATGCCGACAGCCTGCAGGGACAGAGGCGCAGGGCAGGGACACCGTGGGACAGCCTGGGCTGCACAGGGCACAGGCATGTGCAGCAGCTGCAAGACAGCCCTGCCAGAGCCAACTTGGGCAGCACTTTGGCCATGGCTGCTGGGCCTGGGCCTGAGGCAGGAGCAGGAGACAAGTGACCCTTGCAGGCCTGGGGCCTCATTGCCTCCTTGTCCCTGCTCAGCAGCCTGGCAGGGGCCGCCCCATGCTCCTGCCCTTGCCATTGCACATCCCCACATGCCAGTGCCCATCCCGGCAAGAGCCCTGAGCAAGGAGGGAGGGACAGCATCTGCCTGGCCAGGGGCTGGGGCTCAGGCCTTGGCCCTTGGCATTCCTCAAACACATCCAGCTTTGCTCAGCACCAGAGACACCTTGGCCTTGTTTGTCCCCAGCTGTCATCACTGCCTCCAGTGTTCTGCTCTAACTGGAACCTGGGGACACTTTCTCAGTCGTATTCCTCAGTGGGACCCATTAAAACTTCAAGGAACTTTGGAGTCTAAATTTACGTTTGAGTACTTGAGAATTTTTTTGAAGACACTCTCAGGGACTGACTCTGATGTAAACCACACCAAAGCCCTGAGAGGGTCATTAAAGTTTTCCTGGTCCAGTTATGGAGAAAGATTTTAAGGACCTTGTTAGAAATACACATTCCTATTTTAAAGGATGTATTTCATTTTATTTCTCTTTACAGCAGAGGTGATTGCAGCATTCTGTGATTGATATTGACCCATGGTCTCTCCTCAGCAGCTCTGGCCTGCTCACAGAAGCTGTGCCTGGAGCTCTGACCCAGTGTGGACAACTTTGCTCCACATTGCTCAGCCCCATCCTGTCTGTCCTCACTCCCCTGGGCCCTGCTGTGCTTGCAGAGCTGGCTGCACTCAGCCTAAGAGGGGTTTTCACTTTTTGGGGTTTTTTGAATCAATCTGAATCTCCTGAGCTTCCCCACTGCAAACAGACATGCTCAGGTGTGTGCCAGCCCCAGGTGCCACCAAAGCCACTGCAGAGCTGCGCTGGGCCAGCTGTGAGGGTGGATCATCAGCCCAAGCTGCACTGGGCCCCTGCAAGGGGCTGTGGCCATGGGCACTGCACTGACCCCACTGCTGGGTTTGGCTGCCACAGCCACCGAGAGAAATGAAACTGTCCTTGGAAACACTGGGGAGGACTGGGAGAAACTGGGGAACACTGGGAACGCTGTGGGAGACACTGGGACATACTGGGAGTGACACTGGGGAGGACTGGGACAATCTGGGGACACTGGGGATGTTGCAGAGGATACTGGGGACGTGTGAGAATACTCAGGCATCCCGTGGACGACATTGGGAGGAAGTGGGAATGACTGGGAATGAACTCAGGTGTATTGGGATGGACTGGGCTGTACTGGGAGAAAGTGGGACGGGCATTGGGATACTACTTGGGATGAACTGGGTTTTACCGAGGTTATACTGGTCAGTACTGGGAATTAACTGGGTTGTAGTGGGAGGGACGGGAGGAGGGTGATTTAGCTGTTCCCACCTCCACCGCATCCCATTTTCCGAGTCTCCCGCCCATCACAAGTTGTAGCCTATCAGCGCCAGGGGTCCGGGTCTGGGGGCGGTGCCTGGATTTGCGACATCTTTTATTTTTGCCTACAACTCCCGTCATGCCCCGCGGCCGGATATAGCACCATTGGAGCCCGGATAAAATACCCGACTAAAAGCCCGCGCTCCACAGAACCCCGGCATCCGCCCCCGTCTGTCCCCTAAGTGTCCCCCAGACCCTCCAGGATCCGTCCGTGCTCCCTCAGTGCCCATTCGGGACCCCCAAAGCGTCCCGGAACCCCTGAGTGTTCCCAACCCCCAGATGCCCGGTACAGCCACTTCTGAGAATTCATCTCCTTTCATTCCCCCGGCCCCAGAGCCCCTCAGAACACAGTCCCGCGCCTAAAACTCCTGCCGCGACCCGCGCCCTAAAGATCCCCGTTAGAGCTCCCCGAGCTCCGACCAACGGCTCCCGAGCTGTTTAAGTTCCCCTGAGAGGGCCTCAAGTCGCGGCTCGGACGCAAAAGTGTCCCCCAAGAGTCCCCCCGAAATCGCGTTCGAACAACTTCCGGGACTACAGCTCCCATCATGCTCCGCGGCGCTCGTCCAGCACTATTCCAGACGGGACTTCAGCTCCCGTCGTGCCCCGCGCTCTACCGAGAGCCATTGCAGCCGAGCCAAGAACTCCCGTGATGCTCCGTGGCCCCGTTAAACTGCAGGATACCCGCGCCTACAACTCCCACCACCCCCCGCGCCCCAGAGAGCCCCGTTCGTGCCCCACAAGGGCCCGCCCGGATCCCGAAGGGCCCCAAATTCCCCTCCCTGAAATCCAAGGGCCCCCCTGGACCCCCAAGTGCTGCCCGGACCCCGAACTGTCCCTCAGAATCCCTGAGTGCCCCTCCAAGTGCCCACCTGCCTTCCCCAAGTGTCCTCCAGACCCTCAAGTTCTCTCTGAATTCCCTCCCCAGACCCAAAACTGCCCCAAATGTGCCCCAGAAACATCTCCAGGGATCTCGAAGTGGCCCCTTTGACACTGTGTGAGAAAATTAGACAAAAGATGACAAGAGTGCTAAATTATTTGAATAAAGAAGGAGAAATCAATAGCTGATATGTATCAATTAATGAAGGGAATTTTGTTACTTAGAACGAATGAGGAATAATTATTTTGGTTGGTAAAAATGCATTTATTTTTCATATTACTTTAGAAATTGGGTATTAAAAATACTGAATACTAATATTATAAATAAGATAAATATTTCTATAATTTTAGTAATTATTATATTCTGATTTTCAAGTAAAATGCAGAATTTCTTTTAATGTTTTGGGATGTCAGTCCCAGGTGGGCGATGTCAGACATGGTGAGGCTGGGGGTGAGGAGCAGCTGGGCCAAACAGGCTCAGCCTGCAAGGGGCTCATTCTTCTCCATGCCCAGACCTCCTCAGGAGACATTCAGCATCAAGACCATGTGGGGAATGCTTCTGTCCCCTCTTCTCTGAAATGGAAAGAGAAATATATTTCCTTGACTAAAACCAAAAACCATGAGATGCGCTTTGAAATCTCCCTCCTGAAGAGAGCTCCAAACTGACTCCAATCACTGCACAAGCCCTGGAGACTCAAAGACAATGGAAGGGAGACAAAGAGCTCCTGAGGGCTTTCTGTATTTTAATCAGCCCCACGCTGGATTTGGGGCTGGCTCCAGGAGCCTCAGGCTCGCAGAGAAGGATGGAGAAGCTGCTCAAGGAGTCAGCAGCAAAACTCCAAGTGCCTTGGAGCATGGCTGGGCCCCAGGGAGGGCAGGGAGTGCCAAAGGCTGCCCAGGGCCTGGTGAGAGCAGATCCTTGAGGGCAGGATTGCAGGGAGCCCAAGGCTCTGAGCAGGGAACTGCAATGCTGAGCAAGGCCTGGCTTGGCTGGGTTTTCTCTCCTTTCAAGAGTCTCTGGGTGGGCACTGTTGGTTTCGGGTCCATGGTCCCTGTGCTGCTCTTGGCCTGCTCTGGTCAGGGTGACAAAGGCAAAAAGCTCTGACCATGGTTCTGATGTTGTCTTATGTTTTCTCTGGTTAGAAGTGTTATTTTAATTCTTCATTTGCATGGTGGCTTGTTGTTCTAGGGGTTTTTGTTAGGTCATTCTTTTCTGTTAGGTCTTATGGGATTTTCATATTTGGTTATTGGGTGACATAATCCTCTTCTTTATGGTGTCGGGTGGTTCGCCATCTTTGGTGAGAGTGGGAGTGATAGTAAAAGGTTTTAAAATCATAAAATTCGGGGAATTAGAAAGAAGCTAGACTTAGTGGGGCCCTGGAAAAATGTTTAAAATGGACTCTGAAAATGTTAGGCTTTGTGTTTGCCAGATCATGTGAAATTGCATTTACTTAAGCAGTATATGATAAATGATATAATTGTTAGATGTGATGATTGTTTAGTAATTAAATGTAATTATTGTATAATCATAAGAAGAATAATGAGAAAATATGTTAGAAGTTTGTGGAGGACCACAACCAGGCCATGCTTGGCTGAAATCTATGTATACAATAGAACAATATAGGTTTAATTATTAACATGAAAGTTATATAACGATAGAATATAAAAACATGTTCATCCCAAATGCATGTCGGGGACAGATTTGGGTTTGTACCCCTGACACCCAGAGCTCTTCAATAAAAGCACCTGCGTAGAATCATTTTCGTGATTATGTGCTTCTGAACACTGACAGGAGCAGTGGGGGGAACACCTGACAGTGAGGGGATTTACATAATTATAAATCCTTTAACTGGCATTGGAACTTGGCATAACTATTAAACATTCAACAAACAATCCATGACTAACATTGGAACTTTATATTAACTCCTTTAACAATGAACTTTATATCAACTCCTTTAACAATCGATTCTCCACAATTTCCCCCTCTAATTGTTCCATTGGGCTTAAGCCTGCATCAATTAGCAATTACTTCTTCTTGAAAGTACAATTTTTAATACTGGTTGTAAATTTGCTTGGCATCTTCACGTTCTTGATCATTCATTATCATGATTACTTTTACTTCTTTCTTATTAAGCTCTTTTGGTATCATTACACTTGCTTGTACAGCAGATGTTACAAGTCGGATTATACAGGGGAGCATGCAAGGTAGGAGGATCAAACCAGCAATTTCACATAAGATGAAAAAGTGGGTTTTTTCCCACCAGTTTCCTTTTAATGACCAGAAATTGTCCCACCAGCTGGTATCAAATGTAGGGGTCCACTCCTGTGTTCCAACATAAACTAACTTCCAGATTTCCTTTGAGATATTTCTAATGACTTCACTGCAGTCATCTATTTCTAAGCAGCACTCAGAGGAGTTAAATTTTCCACATGTGCTTCCTTCGTGGGCTAGTAAATAATCTACTGCTAGTCTGATGTGATACACCACAGTTCTAGTCTGGGATAGTTGGTCATTTATGTGGTCTAAAGCCAGAGAGGCTCGGTTCGATCCCATCTCGAGTACTGCTTGTAATCTCAGAATCCGATTTAACCCCGTATAAATTGGGGTCCGGTGTCTCCAGGACCCATCTTGAGCCCAGGTCGCCGGTCCAAAAGTGCAAATTATTTCCTGGGGAGTCCATACTGTGTTTTTCTGTGTCTGGGTTCCTCCAATTTCAATTAAGTTTCTTTTTGGTCAGCTAGATTTGTTCAAATCATCATATACTGGGACCCCTTGGTTCGATCCAGACTCTTTTGGGAGTAAGAAAAATGATGGTTTAATAATTCCCATAGTACAAGTGCTGCTCCACTCCCCGGGTAATTCAGTGTAAGCCACATTCCCACATATCCAAACCAGGTTTTCTGGAGCTTTCCAAGAAGCATCATTAATAGCCATTGGAAATTCCCAGTACTTGGATATTTCTCTCACTCCCCAGAATGAGTTTCTTCCCTTCTATTCCTTTCTTTATTCCTTGATTTATTCCTTTTATTCCTTTCTTTATTCCTTGATTTATTCCTTTATTTATTCCTTTATTTAGTCATTTTATTCCTTTATTTATTCCTTTTCCAGTACACTCCTGGAATTTAGAGCCTTCTCAGTAGATACACCCTGTTTCTTTCTTCCCAATGGATTTTCAGAGTCGAATTTATTATTTTAATATAATACTAATACTAATATTAATAGTAATACTAATACTAATACTAATAACATATTATATATCATATATTATATATCATATATCATATATCATATATAATATTAATATATCAAATATATTACAATATATAATATATAATATATAATATATAATAATATATAATATATAATATATAATATATAATATATAATATATAATATATATTTTATAATACATATAATATATATTATTCAATATTATATGATATTACATAATATAATATATATACTGTATTATTATTATATATTAATACATAACATAATTATATAATAATATAATTATATAATAATTATTTTCTATATTAAAATAGTATTTTAACAAATTACTATTACCTATTAAATGTATTATTTTAAAATAATAACAATAACAACAACAGCAAATAATAATAATAATAGTAATAATAATAATAATAATTATAATAATAATAACTATTATTATTATTATTGTTATTGTTATTGCTATTATTATTATTACATTATATTATATGATAGTAAGGATATATTATATATTAATATTATATGTAATACATATAATATATATTATGTGTAATATTAGATATATTATATATATTATACATAATACATTATATATATATAATATACACTATTACATAATATTATGTAATATATTCTATTAATTATTGATTATCATTATGATCTGTATTTTAATATTCATTATTATATAATATATTATATATTACAAAATTATAATATTATAATATTATAATATTGTAATATAATAAAATAGTAATGTTATATTATATTAATAAAATATAATATTACAATATTATGATAGTAATCAATATATATAATATGTATAATATAATATATAACATATAACATATAACATATAACATATAACATATAACATATAACATATAACTATTATATATCATATATCATATATCATATATCATATATCATATATCATATATCATATATATCTATTAATTAATATATACTCTATGCTCTATGCTATATACTATATACTATATACTATATACTATATATTATTTTACATAATTATTATTAATAAAGTAGTACGTTAATAAATTAATATTAGTTACTATTATTATTTAATAAATAATATTTTAATAAACTAATAATAATAATATTTATTATTTACTAAATACTACTAGTACACTCATGGAATTTAGATCCTACTTGGTAGATACACCCCGTTTCTTTCTGCCCAATGGATTATCACTGTTCAATTTGTTATTTTAATATAATACTATTACTAATACTAATACTACTAATAATAATTATTGCAATATTATTGTATAACTAATATATATTAAGTTATATTATGTTATATATTATATTATATTATATTATATTATATTATATTATATTATATTATATTATATTATATTATATTATATTATATTATATTATATTATATTATATTATATTATATTATATTATATTATATTATATTCACAATATATTATATTATATACATTATATATAATATATGATATATAATATATAATGTATTCTATATAAAATATACACTATTACATAATATTATATAATAAGTTATTATTGATTAATATTGTATATATTAATATTATAAAATTATATATTATCCTATTATAATATTGTAATATAATAATATAATAATATAATAATTTGATGTTATAATAATATAATATTACAATATTTTAATAGTAATTAATATATATGTAATACAATATTTCAGATATATTAATTATTAATTAGCGTATTACATATTAATATATAATATAAATGTCATTTTATGTAATTATTATAATCTAAAATAGTATTTTAATAAATTTGTTTTGCTTCATAGTATTTAATATATATTATTTCAATAAACTAATCATAGTATTTACTATTTA
Source organism: Zonotrichia leucophrys gambelii (assembly GCF_028769735.1). Lineage (NCBI taxonomy): Eukaryota > Metazoa > Chordata > Aves > Passeriformes > Passerellidae > Zonotrichia > Zonotrichia leucophrys. The sequence continues at coordinate 9,504 of NW_026992766.1, forward strand.
ATAAATTATATTTCTATAAACTAATAATAATAATGTTGATTAAATAAATACTACCGGTACAATAATGGAATTTTAATATACTACAACTACTACTACTAATAATAATAATAATAATTTTCACCAAAATTCTCATTTTTTGGGACCAAGTCCGCTTTTCCCCAAATTTCTCTTTTTTTGGTGCCAAATTCTTCATTTATCAGCCCAATTTCCCCTTTTTTGGGTCCAAATTCCCTTTTTTTCCATTAATTTCCATTTTTTGGTCCCAAATTTTCCCTTTTTTGGCCATAAATTTACATTTTCTTGGGCCAAATTATCCCTTTTTTCACTCAAATTCTCAGTTTTGGAGCCAAATTTTCCAGTTTTTGACACAAACTCCCATTTTTGGGCCCAAATTTTCCCTTTTTTTCACCCAAATTTCCCTTTTTTGCCCCAAACTTCCCATCTGAGTGCCCAAATTCCCATTTTTTGCACCCAAATTTTCTCTTCCTTTACCCAAATTTCCCTTTTTTAGTCACAAATTCTTAATTTATCAGCCCAATTTCCCTTTTTTGGACCCAAATTCTCCTTTTTTGACCCAAACCTTCCCTTCCTGGGCCCAAATTTTCCTTTTTTAGTCCCAAATTCCCATTTGTGGACCCAAAAATTTCCCTTTTTTCAGCCCAAATTCCCATTTTTTTCACCCAATTTCCCCTTTTTGGGTACAAATTTCCATTTCCTTGGGCCAAATTCTCCCTTTTTTTCCCCCAGACTCTCATTTCTTGTTCCAAATTCCCATTTTTGGGCACAAATTTTCCTTTTTTGTGCCAAAATTCTCCCTTTTGGACCCATATTTACCTTTTTTAATCCCAAATTCTCGCTTTTTTCCCCCAATTTTTCCTTTTGCCCCTCAGTACTCCCCTCTCCCTACCGAGACTACATTTCCCAGCACGCCCTTCGCTCACTTCCGCTTTAAACCCCGCTTACTTCCCCGCTGTACTCTCTCTTTCTTTACGGGACTACATTTCCCGTCACCCCCTTCGCCAATTTCCGCTACAAACCCCGCCCACTCCCCTTTTTTTCCTGAGGCGACTTCCGGTTGCGTTTCCCGCCACCGCCGCCATGTTCCTGCAGTGCTACGAGAACGAGCGCGGGGAGCGCGTTTATACCCTCAAGGTACCGAGCGATTTTTAACATTTTTTTTCAAATTTTCGTCAATTTTGGGCGATTTTGGGGATTTTGGGGAGGGTTGTGAGGGGATCCGCGGGGTTTGGGTGCCTTGGGAGCGATGAGGGAGAGGTTGGGTGTCCTGAGGGGGGAATTGGGACGGGAGTTGTGAGGCGAAAAGGGGAAATTTGGGAATAAAAAGGGAAAATAGGGAGTAAAATAAGGGAATTTTGGACTGAAAATGGGGAAATTCGGACTAAAAATGGGAAATTTGGGTGCAGAACCGGAGAAATTTCGTCCAAGATGGGGAAATCTGGCTGGAAAAGGGAGAATTTGAGTTGAATAAAGGAGAATTTGAGTTCAAAAATGAGAAATTTTTACCTAAAAATAGGAATTTGGGAGCTCAGATGGTAAGTTTGGTCCCAAAAAGGGAGAATTTTGGTCTAAAAAGGGAAAATTTGGGCACAAAAAGGGAAATTTGGGCTGGAAAAAAAGAGATTTTGGGGCCAAAAATGGGAAATTTGTACCAAAAACGAGAATTTGGGTCTAAAAGGGGAATTTGGGTGCTCAGGTGAGAAGTCTGGATCTGAAAAAGGGAATTTTAGTGTAAAAAATGGAAAAATTGGACTAAAAAAAGGGAAATTTGGGGCCAAAAATGAAAATTTGGGTCCATAAAATGGAGAATTTGGGTCCCAAAAATGAAAATTCTGGGGACACAAATTTCCCTTTTTTAGCCCAGAATTCATTTTTTGGCTCCAGTCTCCCCATCGGGGCACCCAAATTTCCATTTTTAGACCCAAATTTCTCTTTTTTAGTCCCAAATTCCCCCTTTTATTTTTTATTTTGGGGTGAAAAAAAGGAAATTTGGGACTAAAAAGGGAAAATTTGGACTAAAAATGGGAAATTTGGGCTCAAAAAGGGGAAAATTGGGGACTAAAAAAGGAGAATTTGTGTCAAGGAAGGGAAAGTTTGGGATTTAAAAGAATTTTGGGTCCAAAAAAGGGAAAATTTGGGTTCAAAAATGGGGAATTTGTGTCCAAAAAACGAATTCTGGGCTAAAAAAGTGAAATTTGTGCCCCCAAAAAGGAGAATTTAGGACTAAAAATGGGAATTTGGGCTCAAAAAGGGGAAATTGGGGACTAAAAAAGGAGAATTTGTGTCAAGGAATGGAAAGTTTGGGTCCAAAAAAAGGAATTTTGGGGTGAAAAAGAGGAGAATTTGGGACTAAAAATGGAGAATTTTGATGCTGGAAAGGAAAATTTGGGACTAAAAATGGGAATTTGGGGAATTTTGGGTGTCCTGAGGGGGAATTTGGGGGATTTTGAGGGAATTTGAGGATTTTAGGTGTCCTTAGAGGAGATTTTTGGGGTGTCCTGAGGGGAAAATTTTTTAATTTTGGGTGATTTTGGGGAATTTGGGTGTCCTGAGGGGGGAATTTTTAGGAAATTTGGAGATTTTGGGGAAATTTGTGGAGATTTTTGTGAATTTTTCGTTTCCTGAGGGGGAATTTGAGGGAATTTAGAGGATTTTGGGGCATTTTGAGAGGAATATGGGGGATTTTGGGGGGAATTTGGAGGATTTTGGGCATCCTGAGGGGGAACTTTGGGGTATTTTGGGGGAATTTCAGAGATTTTGGGGAAATTGGAACATTTTTTGGGGGAATTTAGGGCATTTTTGGGGGGATTTGGGGTGTCCTGAGGGGGGAATCTGGGGACTTTAATGGGGGGAATTTTGGGGAGAATTTGTGAGATTTTGGGTGTCCTGAGGGGAATTTTTGGGGAATTTGGAGATTTTGGGGAAATTTGAGGGATTTTAGGTGTCCTGAGGGGGGAATTTGAGGGGATTTGGGTGTTCTGAGAGGGAATTTGGGGGATTTTGGGGGAATTTGGGGGATGTTGGGTGTTCTGAGGGGGGAATTTGGCGGGAAATTTCGGGTGCCCTGAGGAGAGGAATTTGAGGGGAATTTTAAGGATTCTGGAGGAAATCTGTGGGGAATTTTAAGGATTTTGGGGGAGTTTGCTTGTCCTGAGTGGGGATTTGGGATGGATTTCGGACAATTTGTAGGATTTTGCGGGATTTGACAGGATTTTGTGTGATTTTCCCCTCAGAAAGTGTCCCCGGCCGGGCTCCCCACACGCTCGGCCCACCCCGCCCGCTTCTCCCCCGATGACAAATTCTCGCGGCACCGCCTGGCCCTGAAACGGAGATTCGGGGTCCTGCTCACCCAGCAGGGCCGGGCTCTGCTCTGAGGGACCCCAAAAACACCCCAAAATCCCCGGAGAGACCCCAAAATCCCCCCCGGAGAAGATGGAGCACAGTCAAACCCGCTGGACTGAACGGCATGGAAGGGAGGGGTTAAACAGGAGGAAATTGTGAATATTAAAGGATTTGGGAGCTTGGAGGTGTCTGAGTGTTGGTGGTCAAAGAAATTTGGAGTTTTTTCGTTGTTTTGGGGGATTTTCCTTGGTTTTGGGGGCTTTTTGGGGTGTGGGAGGGAATTAATGGCGATCTGTGGGGCGCGGGGGATGATGGGAGATGTATGCGTGAGTATTACGGGGCTCTATGGAGCGCGGGCGGTGATGGGAGTTGGAGGCGCGGGTATAACGGGATTCTATGGGACGCAGGGGATGATGGGAGTTGGAGGCGTGGATATAACGGGATTCTATAGGGCGCACGGGTTGATGGGAGATGTAGGCGCGGGGATAATAGAGCTTTACGGGGGCCTGTGAAAAATGGGGCTCAAAGGGGCGCGAGGGATGATGGGAGTTGTATTCGCGGGTATAACAGGGCTCTATAGGGCGCAGGGGATGATGGGAGTTGGAGGCACGGCTATAACTGGGCTCTATGGAGCGCGGGGGATGATGGGAGTTGGAGGCGTAGGTATAACGGGACTCAAAGGGCGCGGGGGATGATGGGAGTTGGAGGCCTGTGTATAACGGGGCTCAATGGGCCGCGGGGAGTGATAGGAGATGAAAACGCTGCTTTAATGGGTCCGCGGGGCATCATGGGGGATAGAGGCGCTGCTTTAATGGTGCTTAATGTGGCCGCGGGGCACGATGGGAGCTGTAGTCCCGGAAGTGGCTGTGAACTAGCGCTCGGGGTCGGGGGAGAGCACCTGGGGGGACCCTGTGGGCTCGGGGAGCCCTTGGGGAGCACCTGGAGGGCTCTGAGGGGTCTCCTTGGGGCGCGGGACGTGTCGGGACTGGCAGGGCCGGAACTCTGCTATGAGGGGGGCTCTGTGGCCGCGGGGTACAGAGATGTAGGCCCGAAAGCAGCGCTCGGAGACCTCTGTGTGGCCGGGGGCACTCGGGGGTCCCAGGAGGCCTTTGGGGGTCCCGGGTGGGCTCTGGGGGGCAGCCGGGGGTCCCGCAGGGTCTGGGGGCGCCAATGGAGCACGGGAAGGCGATAACGGGCGCTGTGGGGAGCGCGGGGCATGACGGGAGTTGTAGGCCCGGCTGCATTAATGTCTATGGGGCCGCGGGGCATGACGGGAGTTGTAGGCCCGGCTCCATTAGGGTCTATGGGGCCGCGGGGCATGACGGGAGTTGTAGACTAAACGTCTCTAAATAGGCGCCGACTCCAGGCCCCGCCCCCAACTCCTTTTCCCGGGCGCTGATTGGTACCAGGAAGTGACGAGCGGGAGCGTCAGCCAATGGCAGGCGGCGGAGGCGGGAACAGCCCCTTTAACCCTTCCAGTGCCCCCCAGTCCCTCCCAGTTCATCTCAGTACAGACCAGTACAGCCCCAGTGTCCCTCCAGTCCCTCCCTGTCCATCCTAGTGCTGTTCCCAGTCTGTCCCAGTTCATCCCAGTATCGCTCCCAGTATGTCCCAGTTTGCCCCAGTGGCTGCCAGTATCTCCCAGTCCTTCCCAGTCTGTCCCAGTCCCTGCCAGTTCATCCCAGCGCTGTTCCCAGTCTCTCCCAGTTCATCCCAGTATCTCCCAGTTCACCCCAGTCTGTCCCAGTCCCTCCCAGTTCATCCCAGCGCTGTTCCCAGTCTCTCCTAGTTCATCCCAGTATCGCTCCCAGTATCTCCCAGTTCACCCCAGTCTGTCCCAGTCCCTCCAAGTTCATCCCAGCGCTGTTCCCAGTCTGTCCCAGTCCATCCCAGTATCGCTCCCAGTATCTCCCAGTTCATCCCAGTCTGTCTCAGTCCATCCCAGCGCTGTTCCCAGTCTGTCCCAGTCCATCCCAGTATCGCTCCTAGTATCTCCCAGTTCATCCCAGTCTGTCTCAGTCCATCCCAGTATCCCCCAGTTTGTCCCAGTCCCTCCCCGGCCCCTCCTCAGCTCTGCCCCTGCCCCTTCTATGGCCACGCCCCTTCTTTCCTTGGCCACGCCCCCTCAATTGGCCCCGCCCCTCCCAGCTTCCCCCCCCCCATTTCCAGTTCCAGCGGCTGCTCTGGGAAGGTGAGTGGGGCCCCAGTGACTCCCAGTTCATCCCAGTAACCCCCCAGTAACTCCCAGTAACTCCCAGTAACCCCCCAGTAACTCCCAGTTACCCCCCAGTAACCCCCCAGTAACTCCCAGTAACTCTCCAGTAATTCTCAGTAACCCCCCAGTAACCCCCCAGTAACTCCCAGTTACCCCCCAGTAACCCTCCAGTAACTCCCCAGTAACTTCCCAGTAACTCCCAGTCCATCCCAGTAACCCCCAGTAACCCCTAGTAACTCCCAGTAACACCCAGTTCATCCCAGTACATTCTCAGTAACCCCCCCAGTGCTCCCCAGTCCATCCCAGTAACACCCAGTTCATCCCAGTAACCCTCCAGTAACTCCCAGTAATTCCCAGTAACCCCGAGTAACCCACCCAGTCCATCCCAGTAATTCCCAGACCCTCCCAGTCCATCCCAGTAACTCCCAGTCCATCCCAGTAGCCCCCCAGTAACTCCCAGTCCCCCCTCAAGTCCCCCCAGTCCGTCCCAGTTTGTTCCAGTTCCCCCCAGTTTGTCCCAGTTTGTTCCAGTCCCGCCCTGCTCAGGAATCCCAGTGACTCATCCACCCCCCCCCCCCAGTTCCCCCCAGTTGTTTCCAGTTCCCTCCCAGTCCCTCCCAGTCCCTCCCAGATCCCTCCCAGTTCCCTCCCAGTCCCTCCCAGTCCTTCCCAGTCCCTCCCAATCCCTCCCAGTCCCCGCCCAGTCCATCCAAATCCCCTCCCAGTCCCTCCCAGTCCCTCCCAGTCCCTCCCAGTTCCCTCCCAGTCCCTCCCAGTCCCTCCCAGTCCTTCCCAGTTCCCGCCCAGTCCCTCCCAATCCCTCCCAGTCCCTCCCAGTCCCTCCCAGTTCCCTCCCAGTCCCTCCCAGTCCCTCCCAGTCCCTCCCAGTTCCCTCCCAGTCCCTCCCAGTTCCCTCCCAGTTCCCTCCCAGTTCCCTCCCAGTCCCTCCCAGTTCCCTCCCAGTTTGTTCCAGTTCCCCCCAGTTTGTCCCAGTCCCGCCCTGCTCAGGAATTCCGGTGACTCACCCGGCCCCGGTCCCTCCCAGTATAACCCAGTCCCTCCCAGTATAACCCAGTCCCTCCCAGTTCCCTCCCAGTATAACCCAGTCCCTCCCAGTTCCCTCCCAGTCCCCTCCCAGTTTGTCCGCGTCCCTCCCAGTATCCCTCAATCCCCTCCCAGTCCCTCCCAGTATAAACCAGTCCCCTCCCAGTCCCTCCCAGTTTATCCCAGTCCCTCCTGGCTTGTCCCAATCCCCTCCCAGTTCCCCCCAGTTTGTTCCAGTTCCCTCCCAGTCTGTCCCAGTCCCTCCCAGTTTGTCCCACTACCTTCCCAGATCATCCCAGTATCCCCCAGTCCCCTCCCAGTATAACCCAGTCACTCCCAGTATAACCCAGTCCCTCCCAATTCTCCCTCAGTCCCTCCCAGTTCCCTCCCAGTATAACCCAGTTTGTCCCAGTTCCCTCCCAGTATCCCTCAATCCCCTCCCAGTTCATTCCAGTCCCTCCCAGTATGACCCAGTCCCCTCCCAGTTCCTCCAAATTCTCCCCCAGTCCCTCCCAATATCCCTCAATCCCCTCCCACTCCCCTCCCAGTATAACCCAGTCCCTCCCAGTCCCTCCCAGTTCATCCCAGTTCCCCTCCAGTCCCCCCCAGTTTGTCGCAATCCCTTCCCAGTTCCCTCCCAGTATCCCCCAGTTTGTCCCAGTCTGTCCCATTCCCTCCTCCCAGTATCCCTCAATTCCCTCCCAGTGCACCCCCAGTCCCTCCCAGTATAAACCAGTATCTGCCAGTCCCCTCCCAGTCCCTCCCAGTCCCTCCCAGTATAACCCAGTCCCTCCCAGTATCCCCCAAACCCATCCCATTTCCCTCCCAGTCCCTCCCAGTCCATCCCAGTATAACCCAATCACCTCCCAGTCCCTCCCAGTTTATCCCAGTCCCTCCCAATTCTCCCTCAGTCCCTCCCAGTTCATCCCAGTCCCTCCCAGTTTGTCCCTCAGTCTGTCCCAGTTCCCTCCCAGTCCATCCCAGTTTATCCCAGTTTGTCCCAGTTCCTTCCTAGTCCCCTCCCAGTATCCCCCAGTCCCCTCCCAGTATATCCCAGTAACCCCAAAACCATCCCAGTCCCTCCCAGTATGACCCAGTGCCCTCCCAGTCCCTCCCAGTCCCTCCCAGTCCATCCCAGTCCCTCCCAGTTCATCCCAGTCCATCCCAGTCCCTCCCAGTTCAATCCCAGTTCATCCCAGTCCCTCCCAGTTCATCCCAGTCCCTCCCAGTCCATCCCAGTTCCATCCCAGTCCCTCCCAGTTCATCCCAGTCCATCCCAGTCCATCCCAGTCTGTCCCAGTTCCCTCAAAGGTCACGGAATGGAGCGAGAACGGCTGCGGGCACTGGTGATACTGGGAGGTACTGGGACAAACTGGGAGGGACTGGGAGGGGACTGGTTTATACTGGGAGGGACTGGGATGGGACTGGGATAAACTGGGAAGGACTGGGACAAACTGGGATGGACTGGGATGGACTGGGAGGAACTGGGATGGATTGGTTTATACTGGGAGGGAGGGAGACAAACTGGGACAAACTGGGAGGGAACTGGGATTGAACTGGGAGGGACTGGGATGGAAGTGGGAGGGACTGGGATGGACTGGGTTATACTGGGAGGGAACTGGGATGAACTGGGATGGACTGGGAGGGAACTGAGGGAGAATTGGGACTGGGAGATACTGGTTTATACTGGGATCAAACTGGGAGGGACTGGGAGGGGATTGGGGGTTACTGGGATAAACTGGGATGGACTGGGAGATACTGGTTTATACTGGGAGGGGACTGAGACAAACTGGGATTGTTTGGGGGGTTACTGGGATAAACTGGGAGGGACTGGGATGGAACTGGTTTATACTGGGAGGGAACTGGGAGGGAACTGGTTTATACTGGTTTATACTGGTCTGAACTGGGATGGTTTGGGGGTCACTGGTCTGAACTGGGCCCGGTGCCCCCCCCATACTGGTTTAACTGGGGTGTCCCCTCCCCCCCCCAGTGCTGTCCCTGGCCAGAGGAGACCCCCCCGGTGAGTGATACTGGTTATACTGGTTTGTACTGGTTTGTACTGGTTTGTACTGGTTTGTACTGGTTTGTACTGGTTTGAACTGGGATTGAACTGGGAGGGACTGGGATTGAACTGGGGATACTGGTTTATACTGGGAGGGACTGGGTCATACTGGGAAAGAAAGCCCAAACTGGTTTATACTGGGAGGGAGATCCATACTGGTTTATACTGGTCCATACTGGTTTATACTGGTCCATACTGGTTTATACTGGTCCATACTGGTTTATACTGGTCCGTACTGGTTTATACTGGTTTATACTGGTCCATACTGGTCCATACTGGTTTATACTGGTCCGTACTGGTCCGTACTGGTCCATACTGGTCCATACTGGTTTATACTGGTCCATACTGGTTTATACTGGTCCGTACTGGTTTATACTGGTTTATACTGGTCCGTACTGGTCTCTGACCCCTCCCCTCCCCCCCAGGTGCCTCCAGTCCGTTCCAGTACGGTGAGTGACAAACTGGGACAAACTGGGAGGGCCCCAAATGTCCCCAAAATGTCCCCAAATGTCCCCAAAATGTCCCCAAATGTCCCCAAAATGTCCCAAAATGTCCCCAAATGTCCCCAAAATGTCCCCAAATGTCCCCAAATGTCCCCAAATGTCCCCAAAATGTCCCAAAATGGCCCCAAATGGCTCCAAGATGTCCCCAAGGTGTCCCTGGGTGTCCCCAAGGTGTCCCCAGATGTCCCCAAGGAGTCCCCAGATTTCCAAAAATGTCCCCAAATGTCCTCAGGTGTCCCCGAAGTGTCCCCAAGGTGTCCCCAAGATGTCCCCAAGGTGTCCCCAGGTGTTTCTAAGGTGTCCCCAAGGTGTCCCCTCAGGTGTCCCCAAGGTGTCCTCAAAGTGTCCCCAAGGTGTCCCCAAGATGTCCCCAGGTGTCCCCAGGTGTGTCAGAGGTGTCCCCAGGTGTCCCCAAGGTGTCCCTGTGTCCCCAGACTGGTGTCACCTGCGCGTCGGTGGCCTCGTGGTGGCCGCGGTGCTGAGCGTGCTGGGGATCGCCGTGCTCTTCAGTGAGTGACACCTGAGTGTCATTGTCATTGTCACCTGTGTGTCACCTGTGTGTCACCTGTGTCACTGTCATTGTCACCTGTGTGTCACTGTCACCTGTGTGTCACTGTCACTGTCACCTGTGTGTCACCTGTGTGTCACTGTCATTGTCACCTGTGTGTCACTGTCACCTGTGTGTGCTGGGGATCGCCGTGCTCTTCAGTGAGTGACACCTGAGTGTCATTGTCACCTGTGTGTCACTGTCACTGTCACCTGTGTGTGCTGGGGATCGCCGTGCTCTTCAGTGAGTGACACCTGAGTGTCATTGTCACCTGTGTGTCATTGTCACCTGTGTGTCACTGTCACCTGTGTGTCATTGTCACCTGTGTGTCACCTGTGTGTCACTTGTGTCACCTATGTCACCTGTGTGTCATTGTCACCTGTTTCACTGTCACCTATGTCATCTGTGTCATTGTCACCTGTGTGTCACCTGTGTGTCACCTGTGTCACTGTCACCTGTGTGTCACTGTCACTGTCACCTGTGTGTGCTGGGGATCGCCGTGCTCTTCAGTGAGTGACACTGTCACTGTCATTGTCACCTGTGTCACTGTCATTGTCACCTGTGTGTCACCTGTGTCACTGTCACCTGTGTGTGCTGGGGATCGCCGTGCTCTTCAGTGAGTGACACTGTCACTGTCACTGTCACCTGTGTGTCACCTGTGTGTCACCGTCACCTGTGTGTCATTGTCACTGTCACCTGTGAGTGGCACCTGTGTCACCTGCATGTGTCATTGTCACCTGTGTGTCATTGTCACTGTCACCTATGTCACCTGTGTGTCATTGTCACCTGTTTCACTGTCACCTATGTCATCTGTGTCATTGTCACCTGTGTGTCACCTGTGTGTCATTGTCACCTGTGTGTCATTGTCACCTGTGTGTCGCTGTCACCTGTGTGTCACCTGTGTGTCATTGTCATTGTCACTGTCACCTATGTCACCTGTGTGTCATTGTCACTGTCACACTGTCACCTATGTCATCTGTGTCACTGTCACCTGTGTGTCATTGTCACCTGTGTCATTGTCACCTGTGCTTGCTGGGGATCGCTGTCCTGTTCAGTGAGTGTCATTGTCACCTGTGTGTCACCCGTGTCCCCTGTGTCACCTGTGTCACCTGTGTGTCACCTGTGTCCCCTGTGTCATCTGTCTCTGTCACCTCCCTGTGTCCCCTGTGTCATTGTCCCCTGTGTCCCCTGTGTCCCTGTGTCACCGGTGTCCCCTCTGTGTACCCTCTGAGTCACCTGTGTCATCTGTCTCTGTCACCTCCCTGTGTCACCGGTGTCATTGTCACCTGTGTCCCTGTCCCCTGTGTCCCCTGTGTCCCTGTGTCCCTGTGTCCCCTGTGTCACCTGTGTCACCTGTGTGTCACTGTCACCCCTGTGTCCCCTGTGTCCCTGTGTCCCTGTCCCCTGTGTCCCTGTGTCACCGGTGTCATCTCTCTCTGTCACCTCCATGTGTCACCTGTGTCCCTGTGTCATTGTCACCTGTGTCCCTGTGTCCCTGTGTCACTGTCCCCTGTGTCACTGTCCCCTGTGTCACCTGTGTGTCCCTGCCCCTGTGTCCCTGTCCCCTGTGTCCCTGTCCCCTGTGTCCCTGTGTCACTGTCCCGTGTCACTGTCACCCCTGTGTCCCTGTGTCACTGTCCCCTGTGTCACTGTCCCCTGTGTCCCCTGTGTCACTGTCCCCTGTGTCCCTGTGTCCCTGTGTCCCCTGTGTCCCCTGTGTCCCTGTGTCCCTGTGTCCCTGTGTCACTGTCCCCTGTGTCCCCTGTGTCCCTGTCCCCTGTGTCATTGTCACCTGTGTCCCCTGTGTCCCCTGTGTCACTGTCACTGTGTGTCACTGTCCCCTGTGTCACCGGTGTCCCCTCTGTGTCCCCTCAGGTGGGAAGTGCAAGTGCCGCAGCAAGGCCAGGTGGGACCTGGGGACATCTGGGGACATTTGGGGACATTTGGGGGTTGGGGACATTTGGGGACATCGGGGATTTTGAGGGTTGGGGATTTGGGGACATTTGGGGACATTGGGCAGGTTTGGGACATTGAAGGGATTGGGGACATTTGGGGACTTTTATGGGGCTTTGGGGACATTTGGGGACATTTGGGGACATTTGGGGTTGGGGACATTTGGGGACATTTGAGGGGCTTTGGGTATTTGGGGACATTTGGGGACATTGAAGGGGTTGGGGACATTTTGGGGACACTTGGCTGGTGACATTGGGGACATTTGGGGACATTTGGAGGGAATTGGGTGTTGGGGATGTTTGGGGACATTTGGGGACACTTTGGGGACGTTGAGGGCTTGAGGACATTTGGGAGATTTGGGGACATTGGGGACCTTTGGGGACATTGGGGATGTTGAAGGGTTTGGGGACATTTGGGGACATTTGGGGGATTAGGGGGGTTGGGGACATTTGGGGACATTTGGGGACATTGGGGACCTTTTGGGGACATCAGGGACATTGGGGGTTTGGGGACATTGAAGGATTTGGGGACATTTGGGGTGGTTGGAAACATTGGGGACACTTTGGGACATTTGGGGGGGATTTGGGGACATTTGGGGGGATTTGGGGACATTTGGGGACATCAGGGACATTTGGCGGGATTTGGGGGTTGGGGACACTTTGGGACATTCGGGGGTTGGGGACATTTGGGGACATTTTGGGGACACTTGGGGGGAATTGGGGTTTGGGGACACATTGGGGACATTGGAGGAGAATTGGGGTTGGGGACATTGGGGACATTGGAGGGATTTGGGTGTTGGGGACATTTTGGGGACACTTGGGGGGATTTATGGATTTTTGGGGACATTTGGTGACACTCGGTGACCCCGCAGCCGCCGCCGCCCCCCCCCGGAGCTGCCACCCCCGTGTGGGACAGGTGAGCGCTGTCCCCTCCCCCTTGGGGACATTGGGGACATTGGGGGACATTGGGGGGACATTGGGGACATTGGGGACATTGGGGGGACATTGGGGGACATTGGGGGGACATTGGGGACATTGGGGGGACATTGGGGACATTGGGGACATTGGGGGACATTGGGGGGACATTGGGGGGACATTGGGGACATTGGGGACATTGGGGACATTGGGGACATTGGGGGACAGTGGGGGACATTGGGGGACATTGGGGGGACATTGGGGACATTGGGGGACATTGGGGGGACATTGGGGACATTGGGGACATTGGGGACATTGGGGGACATTGGGGGGACATTGGGGACATTGGGGACATTGGGGACATTGGGGGACATTGGGGGACATTGGGGGACATTGGGGGACATTGGGACAGCGCCACCCCTGACCCGCCCCTCTCTCCGCAGGAGCCTGAGATGTCCCCAAGCGTCCCCAGAATGGCCTCAAAATGTCCCCAAATATCCCAAAATGTCCCCAAAATGGCCCCAAATGTCCCCAAATCGCCAAAAAATGACCCCAAAATGTCCCCAAAATGCCCCCAAATGTCCCCAAATCCCTCACAAATGTCCCCAAATGGCTTCAAAATGGCCACAAATGTCCCCAAATGTCCCCAAAATTGTCCCAAATGTCCCCAAATCCCCCAAAATGTCTCTAAAATTTCCCTAAATGGCCCCAAAATTACCCCAAAATGTCCCAAAATGACCCCAAATGGCCCCAAAATGTCCCCAAGTGGCCCCAAATGTCCCTAAAATATCCCCAAATGTCCCAAAATCCCCAAAATGTCCCCAAATGTCCCTAAAATGTCCCCAAATGTCCCCAGTTGTCCCCGAATGTCCCCAACGAAGGCAATGAATAAAAATGGCTGAAAAAAAATCGGAATTTTGGTCACTGGGGGAGGGGACAGAGGGACAGCGGTGGCACCGGGAGGGGACACTGAGGTGACAATGGTGGCCTTGGGGACATCGGGGCCATGGTGGCACCGGGAGGGGACACTGAGGTGACAACGGTGCCCTTGGGGACATTGGAATGATGGTGGCACCAGAAGAGGACACGAGAGCAGAGGTGACACTGAGGTGACAATGGTGGCCTTGGGGACATTGGAATGATGGTGGCACCACGAGGGGACAGAAAGCCAAGGGTGACATTGAGGTGACAAAGATTTTGGGGACACTGAGGTGATGGTGGCCTTGGGGACAGTGGGTCATTGGTGGCCTTGGGGACATTGGGTCAGTGATGGCCTTGGGGACATCAAGGTGACAGTGGTGGCCTTGGGGACATCGGGGCCATGGTGGCACTGGGAGGGGACACAAAGCCTTGGGGACATTGAGTGATGGTGGCCTTGGGGACACTGAGGTGATGGTGGCACCAGAAAGTGACACAAAGCCAAGGGTGACATTGAGGTGACAGCGACTGTGGGGACATTGAGTGATGGTGGCACCAGGAGGGGACACGAGAGCAGAGGTGACACTGAGGTGACAATGGTGGCCTTGGGGACATCAGGGCCATGGTGGCACCAGGAGGGGACATCAGACCATTGGGGACATTGAGTGATGGTGGCACCAGGAGGGGACACTGAAGGGATGGTGGCCTTGGGGACATTGGGTCAGTGGCCTTGGGGACATCAGGGTGACAATGGTGGCCTTGGGGACATCAGGGTGATGGTGGCCTTGGGGACACTGGGGTGATGGTGGCACCAGAAAGTGACACAAAGCCAAGGGTGGCATTGAGGTGACAAAGATTTTGGGGACATTGAGGTGATGGTGGCCTTGGGGACATCAGGACAATGGTGGCACTGGAAGGTGACATCAGACCATTGGGGACATTGGGTCACTGGTGGCCTTGGGGACATCAGGACAATGGTGGCACCAGGAGGGGACACAAACCTTGGGGACACCAGGGTGATGGTGGCCTTGGGGACACTGAGGTGATGGTGGCACCAGAAGAGGACACGAGAGCAGAGGTGACACTGAGGTGACAGTGGTGGCCTTGGGGACAGTGGGGCCATGGTGGCACCAGGAGGGGACACAAGGCCTTGGGGACATTGATTGGTGGTGGCCTTGGGGACACTGAGGCCATGGTGGCACCAGAGATGGACACAAAGCCAAGGGTGGCATTGAGGTGACAAAGACTCTGGGGACATTGAGTGATGGTGGCCTTGGGGACATTGGGTCATTGGTGGCCTTGATGACATCGGGTCATTGGTGGCACTAGAAGGCGACACAAACTTTGGGGACATTGGGTGATGGTGGCCTTGGGGACACTGAGGTGATGGTGGCACCAGAAGAGGACACGAGAGCAGCGGTGACACTGAGGTGACAGTGGTGGCCTTGGGGACATCAGGGCCATGGTGGCACCAGGAGGGGACATCAGACCATTGGGGACATTGAGTGATGGTGGCACCAGGAGGGGACACTGAAGGGATGGTGGCCTTGGGGACCTTGGATCAGTGATGGCCTTGGGGACATTGGGTCAGTGGTGGCCTTGGGGACATCAGGGTGACAATGGTGGCCTTGGGGACATCAGGGCCATGGTGGCACCAGGAGGGGACAGAAAGCCTTGGGGACATTGAGTGATGGTGGCCTTGGGGACAGTGGGTCATTGGTGGCCTTGGGGACACTGGGGTGATGGTGGCACCAGAAGAGGACACGAGACCAGCGGTGACACTGAGGTGACAATGGCCCCAGCCATGCCCAGGTGTCCCCAGATGTCCCCAGCTGTCCCCACGATGTCCCCTCGGTGCGATGTCCACGGTGATGTGGCACAGATCTCAGTGTCCCCACGATGTCCCCATGGTGTCCCCAGCTGTCCCCATCTCCACAAGATCATGGTGGCCACCATCCCCACGTCCCTCCAGATGCCACCACATGTCCCCTGATGTCCCCATCTCCACAAGATCATGGTGGCCACCATCCCCACGTCCCCACCAAGTGTCTCCTGATGTCTCCATCTCCATGATGACCTGGTTGCCACCATCCCCACGTCCCTCCAGATGCCACCACATGTCCCCTAGGTGCCGATGTCCTCGGTGACGTGGATGTCCCCGTGATGTCCCCATGATGTCCCCTAGGTGCCGATGTCCTCGGTGACGTGGGCGTAGATCTGGATGTCCCCACGATGTCCCCAGGTGTCCCCAGGTGTCCCTAGGTGCCGATGTCCTCGGTGACGTGGCTGTCCCCGTGATGTCCCCGTGATGTCCCCTAGGTGCTGATGTCCTCGGTGACGTGGGCCTAGATCTGGATGTCCCCACGATGTCCCCATGGTGTCCCCAGCTGTCCCCATCTCCACAACATCATGGTGGCCACCATCCCCACGTCCCTCCAGATGCCACCACATGTCCCCTAGGTGCCGATGTCCTCGGTGACGTGGGCGTAGATCTGCGTGGCGCCCTTGAAGCTGGTGGCCAGCAGGAAGTGCCGGCGCGCGGCGGTGACGGGGACGAAGGCGCGGGGCGCGGGCAGGGGCAGCTCCTGCCGCGGCTCCAGGCGCCCGCCCGCGCCCGCCGCCAGCACCCGGCTCGGCGCGAAGTCGTTGCCCAGCAGGACGTAGCGGTGGCCGGCCAGGAGCAGCGGCTGGAACACCAGGGAGCCGCGCGCCGGCACGGCCTGCACCTCGCGGAACATGGAGCCCTCCCAGCGCATCACCTGGGCACGGTGGGGGGTCATGAGATGGTGGTGGGACCAGGGAATGGTGGTGGGACCATGGGATGGTGGTGGGACCATGGGATGGGTGATGGGACCATGGGATGGTGGTGGGACCATGAGATGGTGGTGGGACCATGAGATGGTGGTGGGACCATGGGATCAGTGGTGGGACCATAGGGTGGTGGTGGGACCATGGGAATGGTGGTGGGACCATGGGATGGTGGTGGGACCATGGGATGGTGGTGGGACCATGGGGTGGTGGTGGGACCATGGGATGGTGGTGGGACCAGGGGATGGTGGTGGGACCATGGGATGGTGGTGGGACCATGGGATGGTGGTGGGACCATGGGATGGTGGTGGAACCATGGGATGGGTGGTGGGACCATGGGATGGGTGGTGGGACCATGGGATGGTGGTGGGACCATGGGATGGGTGGTGGGACCATGGGATGGTGGTGGGACCATGGGATGGGTGGTGGGACCATGGGATGGTGGGGGGACCATGGGATGGTGGTGGGACCGTGGGATGGGTGATGGGGTCAGGGGATGGGTGGTGGGACCATGAGATCAGTGGTGAGGTCATGGGATCAGTGGTGGGACCATGGGATGGGTGATGGGACCATGGGATGGGTGGTGGGACCATGGGGTGGGTGGTGGGACCATGGGATGGGTGGTGGGACCATGGGGTGGTGGTGGGACCATGAGATGGGTGGTGAGGTCATGGGATCAGTGGTGGGACCATGGGATGGGTGGTGGGACCATGGGTGGGTGGTGGGACCATGGGATGGGTGGTGGGACCATGGGGTCAGCGGTGGGACCATGGGGTGTTTGGGTTGGGTTGGGTGGGGTTGGAGCCCTCCCAGCACCATCACCCACCTGCCCATGGGGTCAGGGGGTCACAGGTGGCTCACGTGGCCGTGTGGTGACCATCATGACCATGGTGGCCCCACAGGAACCTGGTGACCCCCCTTGACCACATGATCTTAATGGAACCCCATGACCCTGGTGGACCTCCATAACCACACGGCCTTGATGGAACCCCATAACCCCATGACCTTGATGGACCCCGAGGACCTCGATGGAACCCCATGACCCTGATGGAACCCCATAACCACATGACCATGATGGAACCCCATAACCCTGATGGACCCCCATAACCTCATGACCCCATGACCTTGATGGACCCCCATAACCCCATAACCTTGATAGAACCCCATAATCCCATAACCCTGATGGACCCCCATGACCCTGATGGAACCCCATAACCCCATAACCCTGATAGAACCCCATGACCTTGATGGAACCCCATAACCCTGAGAGACTCCCATAACCCCATGACCTTGATGGACCTCATAATCCCATAACCATGCTGGACCTCCATAATCCCATGACCCTGATGGAACCCCATAACCCCATAACCCTGATGGAACCCCATAACCACATGATCCCATAACCATGATGCAACTCCATGGCCCCATAACCTTGATGGACCTCCATGATCCCATGACCCTGATGGACCCCCATAACCCATAACCATGATGGACCTCCATAACTACATGACCCTGATGGAACCCCATAACCACATGACCCTGATGGACCCCCATGACCCTGATGGAACCCCATAACCCCATAACCTTGATAGAACCCCATAACCATGATGGAACCCCATAACCACATGACCTTGATAGAACCCCATAACCATGATGGAACCCCATAACCACATGATCCCATAACCATGATGGACCCCCATAACCCCATGACCCTGATGGACCCCCATAACCCTGACGGACCCCCACAACCTCCACAAACCCCCAACCCCACCACCCCCACCCTCCCCACCCTGTTCCTCACCTTGGCGTCCCCCAGGAACCTGGTGAGGCACAGGAAGACGGCGCCCTGGGCCCGGAAGTGCTTGGCCGCGTACACGTCGGGCACGTGCGGGATGTCCGTGTGCGGCGCGAAGCCGCCGGCGCCCCACAGGTACACCTGGGGCCGGCTGGCGGCGGCGCAGGCCACCAGCGCCGCGCGCCCGCCCAGCTCCAGGAACTCCAGGTGGGTGTCGCGGCGCCACGGCCGCAGCGCCTGCTGCGGGTAGAAGGCCCCGGAGGCCCAGCGGAACACGGTGGAGGTGCCGCCCTTGGAGCTGTCGGCCACGCCCAGGTAGAGGTGGCCGCCCAGGAGAGCCGAGGTGACGGCGTGCGGGCGCCGCAGGTGGCCCTGGCCCAGCGCCTGGTGGCGCACGAAGGACGAGCCCGAGCGGCGCCACACCCAGGAGCCGCCGCGCAGCTGGGCCACCACCAGGAACAGCGTGTCACCCACCGGCACCGGGTGGCACGACACCGGCGACGAGCCTGCGGGGGACAGCGGGGACATTGGAGATGTTGGGGTGATGGGGGACATTGGGAATCATGGAGATGTTGAGGAGCTTTGGGACATTGGAGATGTTGGGGTGATGGGGAGCTTGGGGACTTTGGAGACCTTGGGGACACTGGGAATGTTGGGGACCTTTGAGACCTTGGGGACCTTGGAGATGTTGGGGTGATGGGACCTTGGGGACATTGGGGACATTGGAGATGTTGGGGTGATGGGACCTTGGGGACATTGGAGATGTTGAGGACCTTTGGGACCTTTGGGACACTGGAGATGTTTGGGTGATGGGGACCCTTGGGACCTTGGGGACATTGGACATGTTGGGATGATGGGGCCACACCCAGGAGCCGCCGCGCAGCTGGGCCACCACCAGGAACAGCGTGTCACCCACCGGCACCGGGTGGCACGACACCGGCGACGAGCCTGGGGGCAGGAGAGGACGTGAGGACCTTTGGGACATTGGGGACATTGGAGACCTTGGAGATGTTGGGGTGATGAGACCTTGGGGACCTTGGGGACCTTGGGGACATTGGAGATGTTGGGGTGATGGGGACGTTCGGAATGTTGGGGACCTTGGGGACCTTGGGGACATTGGAGACCTTGGGTGATGGGACCTTGGGGACATTGGAGATGTTGAGGAGCTTTGGGACATTGGAGATGTTGGGGTGATGGGGACCTTGGGGACATTGGAGATGTTGGAGACCTTGGGACCCTGGAGAACACTGGGGACCTGTGGGACTTTGGGGACTTTGGAGAACATTGGAGACCTTGGGGACACTGGAGATGTTGGGGTGATGGGACCTTGGGGACACTGGAGAACGTTGGGGACCTTTGGGACCTTGGGAATATGGAGGGTGTTGGGGACCTTGGAGATGCTGGGGTGATGGGACCTTGGGGACATTGGAGATGTTGGGGTGATGGGGACATTCGGAATGTTGGGGACCTTTGAGACCTTGGGGACATTGGAGATGTTGGGGACCTTTGGGACCTTGGGGACATTGGAGATGTTGGAGTGATGGGGACCTTGGGGACATTGGACATGTTGGGATGATGGGGCCACACCCAGGAGCCGCCGCGCAGCTGGGCCACCACCAGGAACAGCGTGTCACCCACCGGCACCGGGTGGCACGACACCGGCGACGAGCCTGCGGGGGACAGTGGGGACAGTGGAGATGTTGGGGTGATGGGGAGCTTGGGGACTTTGGGGACACTGGAGATGTTGGGGTGATGGGACCTTGGGGACATTGGAGATGTTGGGGTGATGGGACACTGGGGACATTGGAGACCTTGGGGACCTTTGGGACATTGGAGATGTTGGGGTGATGGGACCTTGGGGACATTGGAGATGTTGGGGACATTGGAGATGTTGGGGTGATGGGACCTTGGGGACATTGGAGATGTTGGGGACATTGGAGATGTTGGGGTGATGGGGGACATTGGGAATCATGGAGATGTTGAGGAGCTTTGGGACATTGGAGATGTTGGGGTGATGGGGACATTGGGGACATTGGAGATGTTGGGGACATTGGGGACAATGGGGATGTTGGGGTGATGGCACCTTGGGGACATTGGGGACCTTGGGCACAGTGGAGGTATCGTCGTGATGGGGACCTTGGGGACACTGAGGACATCAGGGACACTGGGGACCTTGGGGACATTGGGGACATTGGAGGTGTTGGGATGATGGGACCTTGGGAATGTTGGGGACCTTTGAGACCTTGGGGACCTTGGAGATGTTGGGGTGATGAGACCTTGGAGACATTGGAGATGTTGGGGACCTTGAGGACATTGGGAGTATTGAGGACCCTGGGGACATTGGGGATGTTGGAGCAAAGGGGACCTTGAGGACCTTGGGGACATTGAGATGTTGGGGACCTTGGGGACATTGGAGACCTTGGGGACATTGGAGATGTTGGGGTGATGAGACCTTGAGGACCTTGGGGACATTGGGGACATTGGGGACATTGTGGTGATGGGGACCTTGAGGACCTTTGGGACCTTTTGGACCTTGGGGACCTTTTGGACCTTGGGGACATTGGAGATCTTGGGGTCCTTGGGGACCTTGGGGACATTGGAGATCTTGAGGACCTTGGGGACCTTGGGAACCTTGGGGACCTTTGGGACATTGGAGATGTTGGGAACCTTTTGGACCTTGGGGACATCTGAGGAGACCTCGTGGCCGTGGTGGCTCTGCCCTCGTTCTCCCCAAGGCCCCTTTGGTGCCCTCAGCCCATCCTGGTGTCCCCAGGGCCACCCTTGGGTGTCCCCAGGGCCACCCTTGGGTGTCCTGGGGCTCCACCTTGATGTTCCTCACCCGTTCTTCACCATTCCCACCTCGTTTTTCACCATTCCCACCTCCTTTTTCACCATTTTTCCCATTTTTTTCACCATTTCCCACCCGATTTTCACCATTTCCCCTCATTTTCTCCTCATTTTCTCCTCATTTCCCACTTTCTCCCCAATTTTTAATTTTTTTTTCACCATTTTTCTCCACATTTTCCTCCATTTTGCTCCCATTCTTTCCCATTTTTCAACATTTTTCCCATTTTTTTCACCATTTTTCCCCATTTTCCCCCATTTCCCCCTTTCTCCCCAATTTTTAATTTTTTCTCCATTTTTCCCCATTTTCCCTCTTTTTTCCCATTTTTTCCCACCCTTTCCCCCATTTTCCACCCTTTTTCCTATTTTTTCCCCTTTTCCCCCATTTCCTCCATTTTCCTCCTGTTCTTTCCCATTTTTCTCCATTTTTCCCATTTCCCCCACATTTTCCCCATTTCCCCTTTTCTCCCCAATTTTTAATTTTTTTTTCACCATTTTCCCCCCATTTTCCCTTTGTCTTCCTCCATTTTTCCCCATTTTTCTCCATTTCCCCCTCATTTTTTCCCCAGTTCTTTCCATTTTCCCATTTTCCCCAATTTATAATTTTTTTCCATTTTTCCCAATTTCCCCATTTTCCCCCCAATTTCTCACCGTTCACTCTGAGCCCGGAACCTCCCCCTCATTTTCCCTTTTTTTCCCCATTTTTCCCCCATTTTTTTCCCATTTTTTTCCCATTTTTTCACTGATTTTTTCCCCGTTTTTTCCCCAAATTTCCCATTTTTCCATTTTTCCCAATTTCCCCATTTTTCCCCCCAATTTCTCACCGTTCACCGCACTCTGAGCCCGGAACCTCCCCCTCATTTTCCCTTTTTTTCCCCATTTTTCCCCATTTTTTCACCGATTTTTCCCATTTTTTCACCGATTTTTCCCCCGTTTTTTCCCCAAATTTCCCATTTTTCCATTTTTCCCAATTTCTCACCATTGACCACACTCTGTGCCCGGAATTTCCCCCCGAGCTGCTCCCACTCCCACCCCATTTTTTCCATTTTTTTCCCTTTTTTTCCCCATTTTTTTCCCATTTTTTTGCCAATTTTTCCCATTTTTTCCCCATTTGTAAATTTTTCCATTTTTCCCAATTTCCCCATTTTTCACCCCAATTTCTCACCGTTCACCACTCTCTGAGCCCGGAACCTCCCCCTCATTTTCCTCTTTTTTCCCTTATTTTTTTCTCATTTTTTCCCATTTTTTTGCCGATTTTTTCCCCCAATTTTTCCCATTTTTTCCCCAAATTTTTCCCATTTTTTCCCAATTTTTAAATTTTTTCCATTTTTCCCAATTTCCCCGTTTTTCCCCCCAATTTTTCTCACCGTTCACTCTGAGCCCCGAACCTCCCCCTCATTTTCCCTTTTTTTTCCCCATTTTTCCCTCATTTTTTTCCATTTTTTTCCCATTTTTCCCCCATTTTTTTCCCATTTTTTCACCGATTTTTTCCCCGTTTTTTCCCCAAATTTCCCATTTTTTCCCATTTTTCCCAATTTCCCACCGTTCACCACGCTCCGTGCCCGGAATTTGCCCCCCAGCTGCTCCCACTCCCACCCCATTTTTTCCATTTTTTTCCCATTTTTTCACCGATTTTTCCCCCATTTTTTCACCGATTTTTCCCATTTTTTTCCCGATTTTTTCCCCATTTTCCCCAAATTTTCCAATTTTTTCCATTTTTCCCAATTTCCCCATTTTTCCCCCCAATTTCTCACCGTTCACCACACTCTGAGCCCGGAACCTCCCCCTCATTTTCCCCATTTTTTCCCCCATTTTTTCCCATTTTTCCCCTCAATTTTTCTCTTTTTTTTCCCGATTTTTTCCCCGTTTTTCCCCCAAATTTCCCATTTTTTCCATTTTTCCCAATTTCCCCATTTTCCCCCCAATTTCTCACCGTTCACTCTGAGCCCGGAACCTCCCCCTCATTTTCCCATTTTTCCCCATTTTTCCCTCATTTTTTTCCATTTTTTTCCCATTTTTCCCCCAATTTTTCCCATTTTTTCACCGATTTTTTCCCCGTTTTTTCCCCAAATTTCCCATTTTCCCATTTTTCCCAGTTTCCCACCGTTGACGACGCTCCGAGCCCGGAATTTGCCCCCGAGCTGCTCCCACTCCCACCCCATTTTTTCCATTTTTTTCCCATTTTTTCCCCATTTTTTTCCCATTTTTTCACCGATTTTTCCCATTTTTTCACCGATTTTTTCCCCGTTTTTTCCCCAAATTTCCCATTTTTCCATTTTTCCCAATTTCTCACCATTGACCACGCTCCGTGCCCGGAACCTCCCCCTGAGCTGCTCCCACTCCCACCCCATTTTTTCCATTTTTTTTCCCATTTTTTCCCCTTTTTTTCCCCATTTTTTTCCCATTTTTTTCCC
>NW_026992767.1:0-32864 GCF_028769735.1 Zonotrichia leucophrys gambelii
AAAATCCACGATACGCAGGATGGTTCCCAGATGAAAGGTGGCACAGTGCCAGTAGGCTGTTGATATAGCAAGTGGTCCTGCAATCTGCCAGCATGAACGGGCAGGTAGTTTTATTCCAGGGAAAAGGGCCGGTTTGTTTGGGGCCTGTGGCTGGGAGTGGCCGCTGCCCTGAAAATCCACATACGCAGATGGTTCCCAGATAAAGTGGCACCAGTGCGAGTGGGCTGGTTGATAGAGAAGTGGTCCTGCATCGCCAGCCAGAAGCGGGTGGGTAGTTTTTTGCCAGGGAAAAGGGCCGTGTTTGTGTTCGGGGCCTGTGCTGGAGTGGCCGTGGCTCCTGAAAATCCGATGCAGGATGGTTCCAGATGAAAGTGGCACCAGTGCCGGTGGCTGGTGATAGGCAAGTGGTCCTGCAATCTGCAGCAGAGAGGCAGTCATTTTATTCAGGAAAGGGCCGATTTTGTTTGGGGGCCTGTGGTGGAGTGGCCGGCTGGCTCCTGAAAATCCACAATACGCAGGATGGTTCCAATGAAGGTGGCACCAGTGCCGTCGGCTGGATTGATAGAGCAAGTGGTCTGCAATCTCAGCCAGAGGGGTGGTTTTTCCCGGAAAAGGGCGTTTTGTGTTTGGGCCTGTGCTGGGAGTGGCGCTGCTCCTGAAATCCACGATACCAGGATGGTTCCAATGAAAGTGCACAGTGCAGTTGGGCTGGTTTGAAGAGCAAGTGGTCCTGCAATCTCCAGCCAGAAGGTGGAGTTTTTTTCAGGAAAGGCGTGTTTTGTTGGGCTGGCTGGGAGTGCGGCTGGCCTGAAAATCCACAACGCAGGTGGTTCCCAGATGAAAGGTGGCACCAGTGCAGTCGGGCTGTTGATAGAAGTGCCTGCAATCTGCCAGCAGAAGGGGCGGTAGTTTTTCCAGGGAAAGGGCCGTGTTTGTGTTCGGGGCTGTGGCTGGAGTGGCGCTGGCTCCTGAAAATCAATACGCAGGATGTTCCCAGAAAGTGGCACCAGTGCCGGTCGGGCTGGATTGATAGAGGCAAGTGGCTCTGCAATCTGCCAGCCAGAGCGGGTAGTTTCTTCAGGGAAAGGGCGTGTTTGTTTGGGGCCTGTGGCTGGAGTGGCCGGCTGGCTCCTGAAAATCCACGATACGCAGGATGGTTCCCAGATGAAAGGTGGCACCAGTGCCAAGCGGGCTGGTTGATAGAGGCAAGTGGCTCCTGCAATCTGCCACCAGATACGGCAGGTCAGTTTACTTCCAGGAAAAGGGCCGTAGTTTTGTTTGGGCTGTGCTGGGAGTGGCCGGCTGCTCCTGAAATCCACGATACGCAGGATGGTTCCCAGATGAAAGGTGGCCCAGTGCCGGTCGGGCTGGTTGATAGAGGCAAGTGGCTCCTGCAATCTCCAGCCAGATGACGGGGGTAGTTTTATTCCAGGGAAAAGGGCCGTGGTTTGTGTTCGGGGCCTGTGGCTGGGATGGCCGCTGGCTCCTGAAAATCCACGATACGCAGGATGGTTCCAATAAAGGTGGCACCAGTGCCAAGTCGGGCTGGTTTGAAGAGGCAAGTGGTCCTGCAATCTGCCAGCCAGAAGGGGCGGTAGTTTTTTCCAGGGAAAGGGCCGTTTGTGTTGGGGGCCTGTGGCGGGAGTGGCCGGCTGGCTCCTGAAAATCACATACGCAGATGGTTCCCAATGAAAGGTGGCACAGTGCAGTCGGGCTGGTTTGATAGAGCAAGTGGCTCCTGCAATCTGCCAGCCAGAAGAGGGGGTCGTTTTTTTCCAGGGAAAAGGCCGTGTTGGTTTGGGGGCCTGTGGCTGGGAGTGGCCGGCTGGCTCCTGAAAATCCACGATAGCAGGATGGTTCCCAGATGAAAGGTGGCACCAGTGCCAGTCGGGCTGGATTGATAGAGGCAAGTGGTCCTGCAATCTGCCAGCAGAGAGGGCAGGTCAGTTTTCTTCCAGGGAAAAGGGCGTAGTTTTTTGGGGCTTGTGCTGGAGTGGCCGGCTGGCTCCTAAAATCCACGATACGCAGGATGGTTCCCAATGAAAGGTGGCACAGTGCCAAGTCGGGCTGGTTTGATAGAGCAAGTGGCTCCTGCAATCTGCCAGCCAGAAGGGGCGGGTGAGTTTTTTTGCCAGGGAAAGGGCGTGTTTGTGTTCGGGGCTGTGGCTGGGAGTGGCCGGCTGGCTCCTGAAAATCCACGATACGCAGGATGGTTCCCGATGAAAGGTGGCACCATGCCAGTCGGGCTGGTTGATGAGGCAAGTGGTCTGCAATCTGCCAGCGGGAGGGGCAGGTCAGTTTTCTTCCAGGGAAAGGGCCGTAGTTTTGTTCGGGGCCGTGGCTGGGGTGGCGGCTGGCTCCTGAAAATCCACGATACGCAGGATGGTTCCAGATGAAAGGTGGCACATGCGGTCGGGCTGGTTTGATAGGGAAGTGGCTCCTGCAATCTGCCAGCCAGAACGGGCAGGTTTTTTCCAGGGAAAGGGCCGTGTTTGTGTTCGGGGCCTGTGGCTGGGAGTGGCGGCTGGCTCCTGAAAATCCACGATACGCAGGATGGTTCCAGATGAAAGGTGGACCAGTGCCGTCGGCTGGATTGATAGAGCAAGTGGCTCCTGCAATCTCCAGCAGATGACGGGCAGGTCAGTTTTTTTCCAGGGAAAAGGGCCGTGTTGTTTTGGGGACTTGTGGCTGGGAGTGGCGGCTGGCTCCTAAAATCCACGATACGCAGGATGGCTCCTGAAAATCCACGATACGCAGGATGGTTCCCAGATGAAAGGTGGCACCAGTGCCAGTCGGCTGTTGATAAGCAAGTGGCCTGCAATCTGCCAGCAGAGATGGGGGTCATTTACTTCCAGGAAAAGGCCGTAGTTTTGTTGGGGGCCTGTGGCT
Organism: Zonotrichia leucophrys gambelii; assembly: GCF_028769735.1. NCBI lineage: Eukaryota > Metazoa > Chordata > Aves > Passeriformes > Passerellidae > Zonotrichia > Zonotrichia leucophrys. Next base: position 2,890 of record NW_026992767.1, read on the forward strand.
GGAGTGGCCGGCTGGCTCCTGAAAATCCACGATACGCAGGATGGTCCCGTTTGTGTTCGGGGGCCTGTGGCTGGGAGTGGCGGCTGGCTCCTGAAAATCCACGATACGCAGATGGTTCCCAGATGAAAGGTGGCACCAGTGCCGAGTCGGGCTGGTTTGATAGGGCAAGTGGTCCTGCAATCTGCCAGCCAGAAGACGGGCAGGTCAGTTTCTTCAGGAAAAGGGCCGTGATTTTGTTTGGGGCTGTGGCTGGAGTGCCGGCTGGCTCCTGAAAATCCACGATACGCAGGATGGTTCCCAGATGAAAGGTGGCACCAGTGCCAAGTCGGGCTGGATTGATAGAGGCAAGTGGTCCTGCAATCTGCCAGCCAGATGACGGGCAGGTCAGTTTTACTTCCAGGGAAAAGGGCCGTGAGTATTTGTTGGGCCTGTGGCTGGGAGTGGCCGGCTGGCTCCTGAAAATCCACGATACGCAGGATGGTTCCCAGATGAAAGGTGGCACCAGTGTCGAGTCGGCTGGTTATGATAGAGGAAGTGGCTCCTGCAATCTGCCAGCCAGAAGCGGGTGGGTAAGTTTTATTTGCCAGGGAAAAGGGCCGTGGTTTGTGTTCGGGGCCTGTGGCTGGGAGTGGCCGGCTGGCTCCTGAAAATCCACGATAGCAGGATGGTTCCCAGATGAAAGGTGGCACCAGTGCCGAGTCGGGCTGGATTGATAGAGGCAAGTGGTTCCTGCAATCTGCCAGCCAGAAGACGGGCAGGTCAGTTTTACTTCCAGGGAAAAGGGCCGTGGTTTGTGTTCGGGGGCCTGTGGCTGGGAGTGGCCGGCTGGCTCCTGAAAATCCACGATACGCAGGATGGTTCCCAGATGAAAGGTGGCACCAGTGCCAGTCGGCTGGTTGATAGAGCAAGTGGTCCTGCAATCTGCCAGCCAGAAGAGGGGCGGTCATTTTATTCCAGGAAAGGGCCGTAGTTTGTGTTTGGGGCCTGTGGCTGGGAGTGGCCGGCTGGCTCCTGAAAATCCACGATACGCAGGATGGTTCCCAGATGAAAGGTGGCACCAGTGCCGAGTCGGGCTGGATTGATAGACCAAGTGGCTCTGCAATCTGCCAGCCAGAAGATGGGCAGGTCAGTTTTACTTCCAGGGAAAAGGGCCGTAGTTTGTGTTTGGGCCTGTGGCTGGGAGTGGCCGGCTGGCTCCTGAAAATCCACGATACGCAGGATGGTTCCCAGATGAAAGGTGGCACCAGTGCCGAGTCGGCTGGATTGATAGAGGCAAGTGGCTCCTGCAATCTGCCAGCCAGAAGCGGGCGGGTGAGTTTTCTTTGCCAGGGAAAAGGGCCGTGGTTTTGTGTTCGGGGGCCTGTGGCTGGGAGTGGCCGGCTGGCTCCTGAAAATCCACGATACGCAGGATGGTTCCCAGATGAAAGGTGGCACCAGTGCCAAGTCGGGCTGGTTTGATAGAGGCAAGTGGCTCCTGCAATCTGCCAGCCAGAAGATGGGCAGGTCAGTTTTACTTCCAGGGAAAGGGGCCGTAGTTTGTGTTCGGGGCCTGTGGCTGGGAGTGGCCGGCTGGCTCCTGAAAATCCACGATACGCAGGATGGTTCCCAGATGAAAGGGGCACCAGTGCCGAGTCGGGCTGGTTTGATATGGGGAAGTGGCTCCTGCAATCTGCCAGCCAGAAGCGGGCGGGGAGTTTTGTTTGCCAGGGAAAGGGCCGTGGTTTGTGTTCGGGGTCTGTGGCTGGGAGTGGCCGTGGCTCCTGAAAATCCAGATACGCAGGATGGTTCCCAGATGAAAGGTGGCACCAGTGCCGAGTCGGGCTGGTTTGATAGAGGCAAGTGGCTCCTGCAATCTGCCAGCCAGAAGCGGGGCGGTGTGAGTTTCTTTGCCAGGGAAAAGGCCGTGGTTTGTTTCGGGGGCCTGTGGCTGAGAGTGGCCGGCTGTCTCCTGAAAATCCACGATACGCAGGATGGTTCCCAGATGAAAGTGGCACCAGTGCCAAGTAGGGCTGGTTTGATTGAGGCAAGTGGCTCTGCAATCTGCCAGCCAGAAGGGGGGTAGTTTTTTGCCAGGGAAAAGGGCCGTGGTTTTTTTGGGGCTGTGGCTGGGAGTGGCCGGCTGGCTCCTGAAAATCCACGAACGCTGGATGGTTCCCAGATAAAGGTGGCACCAGTGCCAAGACGGGCTGGTTGATAGAGCCAAGTGTCTCCTGCAATCTGCCAGCCAGAAGATGGGCAGGTCAGTTTTACTTCCAGGGAAAGGGCCGTGGTTTGTGTTCGGGGCCTGTGGCTGGGAGTGGCCGGCTGGCTCCTGAAAATCCACGATACGCAGGATGGTTCCCAGATGAAAGGGCGCACCAGTGCCAGCGGCTGGATTGATAGAGGCAAGTGGCTCCTGCAATCTGCCAGCCAGATGATGGGCAGGTCAGTTTTACTTCCAGGGAAAAGGGCCGTGGTTTGTGTTCGGGGGCCTGTGGCTGGGAGTGGCCGGCTGGCTCCTGAAAATCCACGATACGCAGGATGGTTCCCAGATGAAAGGTAGCACCAGTGTCGAGTCGAGCTTGCTTTATAGAGGCAAGTGGCTCCTGCAATCTGCCAGCCAGATGACGGGCAGGTCAGTTTTACGTCCAGGGAAAAGGGCCGTGGATTTTTTTCGGTGGTCTGTGGCTGGGAGTGGCCGGCTGGCTCCTGAAAATCCACGATACGCAGGATGGTTCCCAGATGAAAGGTGGCACCAGTGCCAAGTTGGACAGGTTTGATATTACCAAGTGGCTGCTGCAATGTGCCAGCCAGATGATGGGCAGGTCAGTTTTACATCCAGGGAAAAGGGCCGTGGTTTTTGTTGGGGACTTTTGGCTGCGAGTCGCCGGCTGGGCCCTGAAAATCCACAATACGCAGGATGGCTCCCAGACCCAAGGTGGCACCAGTGCCAAGTCGGGCTGGTTTGATAGAGGCAAGTGGCTCCTGCAATCTGCCAGCCAGAAGCGGGGTGGGTAAGTTTTGTTTGCCAGGGAAATGGCCGTAGTTTGTGTTTGGGGGCCTGTGGCTGAGAGTGGCCGGCTGGCTCCTGAAAATCCACGATACGCAGGATGGTTCCCAGATGTAAGGTGGCACCAGTGCCGAGTCGGGCTGGTTTGATAGAGTCAAGTGGCTCCTGCAATCTGCCAGCCAGAAGCGGGGCGGGTGAGTTTTGTTTGCCAGGGAAAAGGGCCGTGGTTTGTGTTCGGGGGCCTGTGGCTGGGAGTGGCCGGCTGGCTCCTGAAAATCCACGATACGCAGGATGGTTCCCAGATGAAAGGTGGCACCAGTGCCGAGTCGGGCTGGTTTGATAGAGGCAAGTGGCTCCTGCAATCTGCCAGCCAGAAGCGGGGCGGGTGAGTTTTCTTTGCCAGGGAAAAGGGCCGTGGTTTGTGTTCGGGGGCCTTTGTCTGGGAGTGGCCGGCTGGCTCCTGAAAATCCACGATACGCAGGATGGTTCCCAGATGAAAGGTGGCACCAGTGCCGATTCGGGCTGGATTGATAGAGGCAAGTGGCTCCTGCAATCTGCCAGCCAGATGACGGGCAGGTCAGTTTTACTTCCAGGGAAAAGGACCGTAGTATTTGTTTGGGGACCTGTGTCTGGGTGTGGCCGGCTGGCTCCTGAAAATCCACGATACGCAGGATGGTTCCCAGATGAAAGGTGGCACCAGTGCCAAGTCGGGCTGGTTTGATAGAGGCAAGTGGCTCCTGCAATCTGCAAGCCAGAAGCGGGGCGGGTAATTTTCTTTGCCAGGGAAAAGGGCCGTGGTTTGTGTTCGGGGGCCTGTGGCTGGGAGTGGCCGGCTGGCTCCTGAAAATCCACGATACGCAGGATGGTTCCCAGATGAAAGGTGGCACCAGTACTGAGTAGGGCTGGTTTGATAGAGGGAAGTGTCTCCTGCAATCTGCCAGCCAGAAGCGGGGCGGGTGAGTTTTCTTTGCCAGGGAAAAGGGCCGTGGTTTGTGTTCGGGGGCCTGTGGCTGGGAGTGGCCGGCTGGCTCCTGAAAATCCACGATACGCAGGATGGTTCCCAGATGAAAGGTGGCACCAGTGCCGAGTCGGGCTGGATTGATAGAGGCAAGTGGCTCCTGCAATCTGCCAGCCAGATGATGGGCAGGTCAGTTTTACATCCAGGGAAAAGGGCCGTAGTTTTTTTTCGGGGGCCTGTGGCTGGGAGTGGCCGGCTGGCTCCTGAAAATCCACGATACGCAGGATGGTTCCCAGATGAAAGGTGGCACCGGTGTCGAGTCGGGCTGGATTGATAGAGGCAAGTTGCTCCTGCAATCTGCCAGCCAGATGACGGGCAGGTCAGTTTTACTTCCAGGGAAAAGGGCCGTGGTTTTTTTTCGGGGGCCTGTGGCTGGGAGTGGCCGGCTGGCTCCTGAAAATCCACGATACGCAGGATGGTTCCCAGATGAAAGGTGGCACCAGTGCTAAGTCGGGCTGGTTTGATAGAGGCAAGTTGCTCCTGCAATCTGCCAGCCAGATGACGGGCAGGTCAGTTTTACTTCCAGGGAAAAGGGCCGTGGTTTTTGTTCGGGGGCCTGTGGCTGGGAGTGGCTGGCTGGCTCCTGAAAATCCACGATACGCAGGATGGTTCCCAGATGAAAGGTGGCACCAGTGCCAAGTTGGGCTGGTTTGAGAGAGCCAAGTGGTTCCTGCAATCTGTCAGCCAGAAGATGGGCAGGTCAGTTTTAATTCCAGGGAAACGGGCCGTACTTTTTTTTTGGGGACTTGTGGATGGGAGTGGCCGGCTGGCTCCTGGAAATCCACAATACGCAGGATGGTTCCCATATGAAGGGTGGCACCAGTGTCGAGTCGGGCTGGTTTGATAGAGTCAAGTGGCTCCTGCAATCTTCCAGCCAGAGGCGGGGTGGGTTAGTTTTGTTTCCCAGGGAAAAGGGCTGTGGTTTGTTTTCGGGGACCTGTGGCTGGGAGTGGCCGGCTGGCTCCTGAAAATCCACGATACGCAGGATGGTTCCCAGATGAAAGGTGTGTCCTGGGTTGACTATATGATGCTTTTATCCCCAATCGTCTCATTCTGTTTATGCTGAATAATAATAAGTTTTGTACCTTTAAGAGTGTTACAGAGAGTGAAGAGAAAGAGAGAAGAAGCGCGCAGTTTGTTTTCAGACACTGCACTCCTCCACATTCCTGCTCCTGACTGTGTTGTCTGCGGACAGACAGCGGGACAGAGAGCTCTTCTTTTGCTTTTTAGTTAGTGTTAGCTAGCTGAGGCAAAGAAGTTCCCTGGACTGTTTTTTCCCTTTTCTTTGGACCTCTTGGAACTGCTCTAGACTGAACACCCAGGAGAACACCGGCAGCTGCAGTTGTGGCCCACCAGGCCAGGCCTAGCCTGCGACAATTCCAGCACCGGAGGGACTGATCAGAGACTGAGTGAGCTGCTGCTTGAACTCGAAGTTTTTTCTCAGTTTGTCATCTCTTTTAGAGTGGCAAGGGGTCTCATTGTTTTGATACTGTTTTGGTCTTATTGTTTAATAAACAGGGTTTTTTTTCCACCTTTCTCCAAGGAGGTATTTTTCTTTCCTCCCGGACCAGTTGGGGGGAGGGGCCGATTGGATCTGCTTTTCCCACCAGAGCTCCTTTGGGGGATTCTTCCCAAATTTGCTCTAAACCTAGACAAATACATGAATTGGCGCCCAACGTGGGGCTCGAAAAATGTGGAAAAAAGCCCTATTAATTGTGTGTCTGTTGTTGTTAAAGCAGTTAGTAGCTATGCTGCTTGAACCCCTGATGTCTCTGGTTGAGAACGCCTCTGTATGGCTCTGGGCTCTAGACCTTTTTGAGGTTTCAATACCTTTCTGGTCATTAGGATTATTGTCCTTAACAAGTAATTTTTACGGTAGAGGGGTACGGATTGGAATAGCGGTTGTGCTGGCCTTGGTGATAATGATTTATAAAGCGTTCAAAAGATACTGACCTCTGTTTACAGCATGTATGGTTTATGGTTTCTTCATCCTACCCTGCATCCAATTCCAGTGGTATGTTTTGGGAATTTATTAGTAACTACACTCAGTCTGTTAGAGGAGGAGCTAAGAATGAGACTTTCCAGCCTTCCCTTTCCCTCTTCTCCTTTGGATCGGTTATGTCACTTTTTGAGAATGTTCAGTTTCCCCTGAATGTTAAAGAGACCATCTTTCTGGTATTTAATTTGGTAAGTTTCCTCTATATGGTCTGCAGCTTCTCTAGAATGAGGGCTGAGATATCCAGAGGAGCTGGTGAGACCCCTGATCCAGAAGCAGATGCAGGCGTGAAAAATCCTGAGTGGGGTGGAGAATGGGAAAATATAGGCCAAACCCTGAAGGAATTTTCTGATCCTGTAGACTGGGATTTCCCACGGGAACAAATTCAGAACGCAGCAGAGGTGGGGAAATACCTAAAGGAGAAGTGCCATGACGATTCTAAGGAGAAAAGGCTAATTGCAATAAGCTGGGCCCTGGCCTATGCTTATCGCACTTTGTTAGATACTGTTGGGCAGCAGACAGAGGCAGGGGGGCAGGGAGATAAATCAGCTATCCCAGTCACTCAAGCTGTAGCCAACAGCCCAGGCTCAGAGCCAGCAGCTAGACCAGACAGTGAGCCTAAGCCAGCATCTAAACCCATGGCTGTTGCTACCAGTACTAGAAGTGGGAAACGCACGGAAAAAACTGATCGACCAGTGGATGATGATGATGATGATGGTGATGATACAGGAGAAGGAACCTCAATGCCTCCTGACGTAAAATCAGGAGTCAAAGCAGCAGGTGCAAGATCAGATGCAAATATTGAGTCTTATTCCCTGAAGGACCTTCGTGGCCTAAGGAAGGACTACACTCGAAGGTCTGATGAATCCATAATTAGTTGGCTGGTCCGTCTCTGGGATGCTGCAGGCGAGGCTACAATTTTGGATGGCACGGAAGCCAGGCATTTGGGATCCCTGTCACAGGATACTGTCATAGACCAAGGAATGATGAGGGGGGCTAACTCTCAGAGCCTCTGGGAACGGGTCCTAAGAAGTGTAGCAGAAAGATACCTGTGTGCAGACGATCTCTATATGCAGCAGACTCAGTGGAAGACAATAGAGCAAGGGATCCAACGCCTGAGAGAAATGGCCGTGGTTGAGATTATCTTCTCAGATGATGTAACAACTAGGAACCCAGACTTAGTACCATGCACGTCTGTGATGTGGCGAAAACTCGTACGACTCGGGCCACATGAATATGCCTCTGCCTTAGCCATCATGAAGAGGGATGAGAGGGGTGAGACTGTGCTTGACATGGCAAGGAAGCTCCGAGCATATGCAGATGCTGTACATGGCCCAACACATGCCAGAATCGCAGCGGTGGAAACACGTCTTCAAAAATTAGAGGACAAGATAGAGGAGGGTCACAAGAAACTGAGGGAGGAGATTAAAGAGAGCTTTCTCCAAATCTCGGCGGTACAGATCAGAGGTTCTGGTACCCAACGCAGACGTTCCCCAGACGGCGAGAGAAGGTACATCCCACGAGCTGAGCTGTGGTTCTATTTGCGTGATTGTGGAGAAGACATGAGGAGATGGCATAGACAACCTACCTCTGCTCTGGCACAACGGGTGAGACAACTGAAGATTCAGAGAGGAAGTTCCAAAAGGGAAGCAGCTCCAGTGGCCAGTAACCGAACTGTCACATATGATGATAATGACAATATTTTTGATCCCCTTGAAGGAACCTCCAAGACATATGCCCAGGGAAAGAAGGATAACCAGGCTTAGAGGGGCCCTGCCTCTAGCCAGGTAGAGGCTGGGGAAAACCGTGTTTTTTGGACTGTGTGGATTCGTTGGCCTGGCACATATGAACCACAAGAATACAAAGCTTTGGTTGACACTGGTGCACAATGCACATTAATCCCATCGAGACATGTGGGGACAGAGTCTGTTTCTATTGCTGGTGTGACAGGGGGATCACAGGATTTTACTCTGGTAGAAGCTGAGGTGAGCCTGACTGGAAATGAGTGGAAGAAACACTCTATTGTGACTGGCCCAGAGGCCCCATGTATTTTGGGCATAGACTACCTTCGAAGTGGGTATTTCAAAGACCCAAAGGGACTCAGATGGGCATTTGGAATAGCTGCTGTAGAGACAGAGGGTGTCAAGCAGTTGAACAGCTTGCCTGGACTGTCAGACAGCCCATCTGCAGTAGGTCTCCTGAAGGTGGAAGAGCAACGAGTGCCAATTGCCACCTCAACAGTGCACCGCCGACAGTACCGAACGAATCGAGATGCTGTGATCCCCATCCATAAGATGATCCGAGAGCTGGAGAGCCAAGGGGTGGTCAGCAAGACCCACTCACCCTTCAACAGCCCCATCTGGCCTGTGCGAAAATCTGAAGGAGAATGGAGATTGACTGTGGACTATCGTGCATTGAATGAAGTGACCCCACCCCTGAGCGCTGCTGTGCCGGACATGCTGGAACTCCAGTACGAGCTGGAGTCCAAGGCAGCAAGGTGGTACGCCACTATAGACATTGCCAATGCATTTTTCTCCATTCCTCTGGCAGCAGAATGCAGGCCTCAGTTTGCTTTCACCTGGAGAGGCGTGCAGTACACCTGGAACCGATTGCCCCAGGGGTGGAAGCACAGCCCCACCATCTGCCATGGACTGATCCAGGCTGCACTGGAAAAGGGTGAGGCTCCAGAACATTTGCAATATATTGATGACATCATTGTGTGGGGGAAGACAGCAACAGAGGTGTTCGAGAAAGGGGAGAAAATTATCCAGATTCTCCTAAAAGCTGGCTTCGCCATCAAGAAGAACAAAGTCAAGGGACCTGCTCAAGAGATCCAGTTTCTGGGAGTGAAGTGGCAAGACGGACGGCGTCAGATTCCCACCGATGTCATCAACAAGATCACAGCAATGTCTCCACCCACCAATAAGAAAGAGACACAAGCTTTCCTAGGCGCCATAGGTTTTTGGAGGATGCATATTCCCGAATACAGTCAGATCGTGAGCCCTCTCTACCTGGTCACCCGTAAGAAGAACACTTTCCACTGGGGCCCAGAGCAGCAACAAGCCTTTGCACAGATCAAGCAGGAGATTGCTCATGCAGTAGCCCTTGGCCCCGTCAGGACAGGACCAGAGGTGAAGAATGTGCTCTACTCTGCAGCCGGGAACCATGGCTTGTCCTGGAGCCTTTGGCAGAAGGTGCCTGAGGAGACTCGGGGTCGACCACTGGGATTTTGGAGTCGAAGCTACAGAGGGTCTGAAGCCAACTACACTCCAACAGAGAAAGAAATCCTGGCTGCCTATGAAGGAGTCCAGGCTGCTTCGGAGGTAATAGGCACTGAAGCACAACTCCTCCTGGCACCCCGACTACCCGTGCTGGGGTGGATGTTCAAAGGCAAGGTTCCCTCCACTCACCATGCCACCAGTGCTACATGGAGCAAGTGGATTGCTCTCATCACTCAGCGCGCCCATATAGGTAAACTGAATCGCCCTGGGATTTTGGAGGTCATTACAAATTGGCCCGAAGGTGAAAACTTTGGTCTCTCTGATGAAGGGGAACAAGAAGAGACACGAGCTGAAGAAGCTCCACCATACAACCAACTGCCAGCAGAAGATACACAATACGCTCTCTTTACTGATGGTTCTTGCCGCATTGTGGGAATGAACCGGAAGTGGAAAGCAGCTGTATGGAGCCCCACACGGCAGGTGGCAGAGGCCACTGAAGGAGAAGGTGGATCAAGCCAACTTGCTGAACTCAAAGCTGTTCAACTGGCCCTGGACATTGCTGAGAGAGAGAAGTGGCCAAAGCTCTACCTTTATACTGATTCATGGATGGTAGCCAATGCTCTGTGGGGATGGCTGGAGAGGTGGAAAAAGGCTAACTGGCAACGTAGAGGAAAGCCAATTTGGGCTGCTGAAGAGTGGAAAGACATTGCTACCAGGGTAGGGAAGCTGCCTGTGAAGGTCCGCCATGTAGATGCCCATGTACCCAAGAGTAGAGCTAATGAGGAGCACCAAAACAATGATCAGGTAGACCAAGCCGCAAAGATAGGGGTGTCCAAAATAGACCTAGATTGGGAACATAAAGGAGAGTTATTCTTAGCTCGGTGGGCCCATGATGCCTCAGGCCACCAGGGCAGAGATGCCACCTATAAGTGGGCACGAGACCGAGGGGTGGATCTAACCATGGACAGTATTTCTCAGGTTATCCATGACTGTGAGACGTGTGCCGCCATCAAGCAGGCCAAGCGACTGAAGCCCCTCTGGTACGGTGGGCGGTGGTCCAAGTACAAGTATGGGGAGGCCTGGCAGATTGACTACATCACACTGCCCCAGACACGCCAGGGCAAGCGCTACGTGCTGACCATGGTGGAGGCCACCACTGGATGGCTGGAAACCTACCCTGTGCCTCATGCTACAGCCCGGAACACCATCCTGGGCCTGGAAAAGCAAGTTCTGTGGAGACATGGCACCCCTGAGAGGATTGAGTCAGACAATGGGACTCATTTCAAGAACAGCCTTGTCAACACCTGGGCTAGGGAACATGGCATTGAGTGGGTGTACCATATCCCCTACCATGCACCAGCTGCAGGCAAAGTAGAGAGGTACAATGGACTGTTAAAAACCACATTGAAAGCATTAGGTGGGGGATCTTTCAAGAACTGGGATCAGCATCTGGCAAAGGCCACCTGGTTAGTTAACACCCGAGGCTCTACTAACCGAGTCGGCCCTGCCCAATCTGAGCCTTTGCAGAGAGTAGATGGAGACAAAGTCCCAGTGGTACATGTCAGAGGTTTGTTAGGGAAGACTGTGTGGATCAATTCTGCCTCGAGTACAGACAAACCCATTCGTGGGGTTGTCTTTGCTCAGGGACCAGGTTGCACGTGGTGGATAATGCAAAAAGATGGAAGAACACGATGTGTACCTCAGGGAGACCTGATTGTTGGATAAAACCTGTATAAATATCACTGTTTCCTGAATGTTATTACCATTGTCTGTGTATAGTTGTATAATGGATGTATCATGTATGTACTTGTAGAGTTAGAATTTATATTAGTTTTAGTAGTAAGCAGACGATATGGGGATAAGGGGTGGAATGTCCTGGGTTGACTATATGATGCTTTTATCCCCAATCGTCTCATTCTGTTTATGCTGAATAATAATAAGTTTTGTACCTTTAAGAGTGTTACAGAGAGTGAAGGGGGAGGGAGAAGAAGCGCGCAGTTTGTTTTCAGACACTGCACTCCTCCACATTCCTGCTCCTGACTGTGTTGTCTGCGGACAGACAGCGGGACAGAGAGCTCTTCTTTTGCTTTTTAGTTAGTGTTAGCTAGCTGAGGCAAAGAAGTTCCCTGGACTGTTTTTTCCCTTTTCTTTGGACCTCTTGGAACTGCTCTGGACTGAACACCCAGGAGAACACCGGCAGCTGCAGTTGTGGCCCACCAGGCCAGGCCTGGCCTGCGACAATTCCAGCACCGGAGGGACTGATCAGAGACTGAGTGAGCTGCTGCTTGAACTCGGGGTTTTTTCTCAGTTTGTCATCTCTTTTAGAGTGGCAAGGGGTCTCATTGTTTTGATACTGTTTTGGTCTTATTGTTTAATAAACAGGGGTTTTTTTCCACCTTTCTCCAAGGAGGTATTTTTCTTTCCTCCCGGACCAGTTGGGGGGAGGGGCCGATTGGATCTGCTTTTCCCACCAGAGCTCCTTTGGGGGGATTCTTCCCCAAATTTGCTCTAAACCTAGACAAGGTGGCACCAGTGCCGAGTCGGGCTGGATTGATAGAGGCAAGTGGCTCCTGCAATCTGCCAGCCAGATGACGGGCAGGTCAGTTTTACTTCCAGGGAAAAGGACCGTAGTATTTGTTTTGGGACCTGTGTCTGGGAGTGGCCGGCTGCCTCCTGAAAATCCACGATACGCAGGATGGTTCCCAGATGAAAGGTGGCACCAGTGCCAAGTAGGGCTGGTTTGATTGAGGAAAGTGGCTCCTGCAATCTGCCAGCCAGAAGCGGGGTGGGTGAGTTTTCTTTGCCAGGGAAAAGGGCCGTGGTTTGTGTTTGGGGGCCTGTGGCTGGGAGTGGCCGGCTGGCTCCTGAAAATCCACGATACGCTGGATGGTTCCCAGATGAAAGGTGGCACCAGTGCCAAGTTGGGTTGGATTGATAGAGGCAAGTGGCTCCAGCAATCTGCCAGCCAGATGACGGGCAGGTCAGTTTTACTTCCAGGGAAAAGGGCCGTGGTTTTTGTTCGGGGGCCTGTGACTGGGAGTGGCCGGCTGGCTCCTGAAAATCCACAATACGCAGGATGGTTCCCAGATGAAAGGTGGCACCAGTGCCAAGTTGGGCTGGTTTGAGAGAGCCAAGTGGTTTCTGCAATCTGCCAGCCAGAAGATGGGCAGGTCAGTTTTAATTCCAGGGAAAGGGCCGTAGTTTGTGTTTGGGGGCCTGTGGCTGGGAGTGGCCGGCTGGCTCCTGAAAATCCACAATACGCAGGATGGTTCCCAGATGAAAGGTGGCACCAGTGCGAGTCGGGCTGGTTTGATAGAGCAAGTGGCTCCTGCAATCTCCAGCCAGAGCGGGCGGTAGTTTTCTTTCCAGGGAAAGGGCGTGTTTGTTTTGGGGGCCTGTGGCTGGGAGTGGCCGGCTGGCTCCTGAAAATCCACGATACGCAGGATGGTTCCCAGATGAAAGGTGGCACCAGTGCCAAGTAGGGCTGGTTTGATTGAGGCAAGTGGCTCCTGCAATCTGCCAGCCAGAAGATGGGCAGGTCAGATTTAATTCCAGGGAAAGGGGCCGTAATTTGTGTTTAGGGGCCTGTGGCTGGGAGTGGCCGGCTGGCTCCTGAAAATCCACAATACGCAGGATGGTTCCCAGATGAAGGGTGGCACCAGTGTCGAGTCGGGCTGGTTTGATAGAGGCAAGTGGCTCCTGCAATCTCCAGCCAGAGGCGGGGGGTTAGTTTTGTTTCCAGGGAAAAGGGCGTGGTTTTTGTTCGGGGGCCTGTGGCTGGGAGTGGCCGGCTGGCTCCTGAAAATCCACGATACGCAGGATGGTTCCCAGATGAAAGGTGGCACCAGTGCCGAGTCGGGCTGGTTTGATAGAGGCAAGTGGCTCCTGCAATCTGCCAGCCAGAAGCGGGCGGGTGAGTTTTCTTTGCCAGGGAAAAGGGCCGTGGTTTGTGTTCGGGGGCCTGTGGCTGGGAGTGGCCGGCTGGCTCCTGAAAATCCACGATACGCAGGATGGTTCCCAGATGAAAGGTGGCACCAGTGCCGAGTCGGGCTGGATTGATAGAGGCAAGTGGCTCCTGCAATCTGCCAGCCAGATGACGGGCAGGTCAGTTTTACTTCCAGGGAAAAGGCCGTAGTATTTGTTTGGGGACCTGTGGCTGGGAGTGGCCGGCTGGCTCCTGAAAATCCACGATACGCAGGATGGTTCCCAGATGAAAGGTGGCACCAGTGCCAAGTCGGGCTGGTTTGATAGAGGCAAGTGGCTCCTGCAATCTGCCAGCCAGAAGCGGGCGGTGAGTTTTCTTTGCCAGGGAAAAGGGCCGTGGTTTGTGTTCGGGGGCCTGTGGCTGGGAGTGGCCGGCTGGCTCCTGAAAATCCACGATACGCAGGATGGTTCCCAGATGAAGGTGGCACCAGTGCGAGTGGGCTGGTTTGATAGAGGGAAGTGTCTCCTGCAATCTGCCAGCCAGAAGCGGGGCGGGTGAGTTTTCTTTGCCAGGGAAAAGGGCCGTGGTTTGTTTCGGGGCTGTGGGCTGGGAGTGGCCGGCTGGCTCCTGAAAATCCACGATACGCAGGATGGTTCCCAGATGAAAGGTGGCACCAGTGCCGAGTCGGGCTGGATTGATAGAGGCAAGTGGCTCCTGCAATCTGCCAGCCAGAGATGGGCAGGTCAGTTTTACTTCCAGGGAAAAGGGCCGTAGTTTTTTTCGGGGGCCTGTGGCTGGGAGTGGCCGGCTGGCTCCTGAAAATCCACGATACGCAGGATGGTTCCCAGATGAAAGGTGGCACCAGTGCCAAGTTGGGCTGGTTTGAGAGAGCCAAGTGGCTCCTGCAATCTGCCAGCCAGAAGCGGGGCAGGTGAGTTTTCTTTGCCAGGGAAAAGGGCCGTGGTTTGTGTTCGGGGGCCTGTGGCTGGGAGTGGCCGGCTGGCTCCTGAAAATCCACGATACGCAGGATGGTTCCCAGATGAAAGGTGGCACCAGTGCCGATTCGGGCTGGATTGATAGAGGCAAGTGGCTCCTGCAATCTGCCAGCCAGATGACGGGCAGGTCAGTTTTACTTCCAGGGAAAAGGGCCGTAGTATTTGTTTGGGGGCCTGTGGCTGGGGTGGCCGGCTGGCTCCTGAAAATCCACGATACGCAGGATGGTTCCCAGATGAAAGGTGGCACCAGTGTCAGTCGGGCTGGTTGATAGAGGCAAGTGGCTCCTGCAATCTGCCAGCCAGAGCGGGGCAGGTGAATTTTCTTTGCCAGGGAAAAGGGCGTGGTTTGTGTTCGGGGGCCTGTGGCTGGGAGTGGCCGGCTGGCTCCTGAAAATCCACGATACGCAGGATGGTTCCCAGATGAAAGGTGGCACAGTGCCAAGTGGGCTGGTTTGATAGAGCCAAGTGGTCCTGCAATCTGCCCGAGTCGGCTGGTTTGATGAGGAAGTGGCTCCTGCAATCTGCCAGCCAGAAGCGGGCATGGTCGTTTTATGCAGGGAAAAGGGCCGTGGTTTGTGTTCGGGGGCCTGTGGCTGGGAGTGGCCGGCTGGCTCCTGAAAATCCACGATACGCAGGATGGTTCCCAGATGAAAGGTGGCACCAGTGCGAGTCGGGCTGGTTTGATAGAGCAAGTGGCTCCTGCAATCTGCCAGCCAGAAGCGGGCAGGTCAGTTTTATTCCAGGGAAAAGGGCCGTGGTTTGTGTTCGGGGGCCTGTGGCTGGGAGTGGCCGGCTGGCTCCTGAAAATCCACGATACGCAGGATGGTTCCCAGATGAAAGGTGGCACCAGTGCCGAGTCGGGCTGGTTTGATAGAGGCAAGTGGCTCCTGCAATCTGCCAGCCAGAAGAGGGAGGTAGTTTTATTCCAGGGAAAAGGGCCGTAGTTTGTGTTCGGGGCCTGTGGCTGGGAGTGGCGGCTGGCTCCTGAAAATCCACGATACGCAGGATGGTTCCAGATGAAAGGTGGCACCAGTGCAGTCGGGTGGTTTGATAGGGCAAGTGGCTCCTGCAATCTGCCAGCCAGAGGGGAGGTCAGTTTTATTCCAGGGAAAAGGGCCGTGTTTGTGTTTGGGGCCTGTGGCTGGGAGTGGCCGGCTGGCTCCTGAAAATCACGATACGCAGGATGGTTCCCAGATGAAAGTGGCACCAGTGCCGCGGGCTGGTTTGATAGAGGCAAGTGGCTCCTGCAATCTGCCAGCCAGAGCGGGCAGGTCAGTTTTATTCCAGGGAAAAGGGCCGTAGTTTGTTTTGGGGACCTGTGGCTGGGAGTGGCCGGCTGGCTCCTGAAAATCCACGATACGCAGGATGGTTCCCAGATGAAAGGTGGCACCAGTGCCGAGTCGGGCTGGTTTGATAGAGGCAAGTGGCTCCTGCAATCTGCCAGCCAGAAGGGCAGGGTTAGTTTTATTCCAGGGAAAAGGGCCGTAGTTTGTGTTCGGGGGCCTGTGGCTGGGAGTGGCCGGCTGGCTCCTGAAAATCCACGATACGCAGGATGGTTCCCAGATGAAAGGTGGCACCAGTGCCGAGTCGGGCGGGTTGATAAAGGCAAGTGGCTCCTGCAATCTGCCAGCCAGAAGCGGGAGGTCAGTTTTTATTCCAGGGAAAAGGGCCGTAGGTTTGTGTTCGGGGGCCTGTGGCTGGGAGTGGCCGGCTGGCTCCTGAAAATCCACGATACGCAGGATGGTTCCCAGATGAAAGGTGGCACCAGTGCCAAGTCGGGCTGGTTTGAGAGAGCAAGTGGCTCCTGCAATCTGCCAGCCAGAAGAGGGGCAGGTCAGTTTTACTTCCAGGGAAAAGGGCCGTAGTTTGTGTTGGGGCCTGTGGCTGGGAGTGGCCGGCTGGCTCCTGAAAATCCACGATACGCAGGATGGTTCCCAGATGAAAGGTGGCACAGTGCCGAGTCGGGCTGGTTTGATAGAGGCAAGTGGCTCCTGCAACCAGCCAGAAGCGGGGCGGGTGAGTTTTCTTTGCCAGGGAAAAGGGCCGTGGTTTGTGTTCGGGGGCCTGTGGCTGAGAGTGGCCGGCTGGCTCCTGAAAATCCACGATACGCCGGATGGTTCCCAGATGAAAGGTGGCACCAGTGCCAAGTTGGGCAGGTTTGATATTACCAAGTGGCTGCTGCAATGTGCAAGCCAGATGATGGGCAGGTCAGTTTTACATCCAGGGAAAAGGGCCGTAGATTTTTTTTGGGGACTTGTGGCTGGGAGTGGCCGGCTGGCTCATGAAAATCCACGATACGCAGCATGGTTCCCAGATGAAAGGTGGCACCAGTGCCAAGTTGGGCTGGTATGAGAGAGCCAAGTGGTTCCTGCAATCTGCCAGCCAGAAGATGGGCAGGTCGGTTTTAATTCCGGGGAAAGTGGCCGTAGTTTTTGTATGGGGGCTGTGGCTGGGAGTGGCCGGCTGGCTCCTGAAAATCCACGATACGCAGGATGGTTCCCAGATGAAAGGTGGCACCAGTGCCAAGTCGGGCTGGTTTGATAGAGGGAAGTGTCTGCTGCAATCTGCCAGCCAGAAGCGGGGCGGGTGAGTTTTCTTTGCCAGGGAAAAGGGCCGTGGTTTGTGTTCGGGGGCCTGTGGCTGAGAGTGGCCGGCTGGCTCCTGAAAATCCACGATACGCAGCATGGTTCCCAGATGAAAGGTGGCACCAGTGCCAAGTTGGGCTGGTATGAGAGAGCCAAGTGGTTCCTGCAATCTGCCAGCCAGAAGATGGGCAGGTCGGTTTTAATTCCGGGGAAAGTGGCCGTAGTTTTTGTTTGGGGGCCTGTGGCTGGGAGTGGCCGGCTGGCTCCTGAAAATCCACGATACGCAGGATGGTTCCCAGATGAAAGGTGGCACCAGTGCCAAGTCGGGCTGGTTTGATATGGGGAAGTGGCTCCTGCAATCTGCCAGCCAGATGAAGGGCTGATCAGTCTTACTTCCAGGGAAAAGGGCCGTGGTTTGTGTTTGCGGGCCTGTGGCTGGGAGTGGCCGGCTGGCTCCTGAATATCCACGATACGCAGGATGGTTCCCAGATGAAAGGTGGCACCAGTGCCGAGTCGGGCTGGTTTGATAGAGGAAGTGTCTGCAATCTGCCAGCCAGAAAGCGGGGCAGGTCAGTTTTACTTCCAGGGAAAAGGGCCGTGGTTTGTGTTCGGGGGCTGTGGCTGGAGTGGCCGGCTGGCTCCTGAAATCCACGATACGCAGGATGGTTCCCAGATGAAAAGTGGCACCAGTGCCAAGTCGGGCTGGTTTGATAGTACAAGTGGCTCTGCAATTGCCAGCCAGATGATGGGCAGGTCAGTTTTAATTCCAGGGAAAAGGGCCGTAGATTTTTTGGGGCCTGTGGCTGGGAGTGGCCGGCTGGCTCCTGAAAATCCACGATACGCAGGATGGTTCCCCGATGAAAGGTGGCACCAGTGCCAAGTCGGGCTGGATTGATAGAGGCAAGTGGCTCCTGCAATCTGCCAGCCAGATGACGGGCAGGTCAGTTTTACTTCCAGGAAAGGGCCTGGTTTGTGTTTGGGGGCCTGTGGCTGGGAGTGGCCGGCTGGCTCCTGAAAATCCACGATACGCAGGATGGTTCCAGATGAAAGGTGGCACCAGTGCCGAGTCGGGCTGGTTTATAGAGGCAAGTGGCTCCTGCAATCTGCCAGCCAGATACGGGCAGGTCAGTTTTATTCCAGGAAAGGGCCTGGTTTGTGTTGGGGGCCTGTGGCTGGGAGTGGCCGGCTGGCTCCTGAAAATCCACGATACGCAGGATGGTTCCCAGATGAAAGGTGGCACCAGTGCAGTCGGGTGGTTTGATAGGGGAAGTGGCTCCTGCAATCTGCCAGCCAGAAGGGGGGGGAGTTTTGTTTCCAGGGAAAGGGCCGTGGTTTGTGTTCGGGGCCTGTGGTGGGAGTGGCCGGCTGGCTCCTGAAATCCACGATACGCAGGATGGTTCCCAGATGAAAGGTGGCACCAGTGCCAGTGGCTGGTTGATAGAGCAAGTGGCTCTGCAATCTGCAGCCAGAGATGGGCGGTCAGTTTTATTCCAGGGAAAAGGGCCGTAGTTTTGTTGGGGCCTGTGGCTGGGAGTGGCGGCTGGCTCCTGAAAATCCACGATACGCAGGATGGTTCCCAGATGAAAGGTGGCACCAGTGCAGTCGGGTGTTGATAGGGCAAGTGGCTCCTGCAATCTGCCAGCAGAAGGGGGGTGGTTTTTTTCCAGGGAAAAGGGCCGTGTTTTGTTGGGGGCCTGTGGCTGGAGTGGCCGGTGGCTCCTGAAAATCCACGATACGCAGGATGGTTCCCAGATGAAAGGTGGCACCAGTGCAAGTCGGCTGGTTTGATAGACAAGTGGCTCTGCAATCTGCCAGCCAGAAGGGGGTCAGTTTTGTTCCAGGGAAAAGGGCGTGTTTGTTTGGGGCTGTGGCTGGGAGTGGCGGCTGGCTCCTGAAAATCACGATACGCAGGAGGTTCCAGATGAAAGGTGGCACCAGTGCCGAGTCAGGCTGGTTTATAGGGGAAGTGGTCCTGCAATCTCAGCCAGAAGCGGGGCGGGTGAGTTTTGTTTGCCAGGGAAAAAGGGCCGTGGTTTGTGTTCGGGGCCTGTGGCTGGGAGTGGCGGCTGGCTCCTGAAAATCCACGATACGCAGGATGGTTCCAGATGAAAGGTGGCACCAGTGCCAAGTCTGGGCTGGTTTGATTGACCAAGTGGCCCTGCAATCTGCCAGCCAGATGACGGGCAGGTCAGTTTTACATTCCAGGGAAAAGGGCCGTAGTATTTTTTTGGGGACCTGTGGCTGGGAGTGGCCGGCTGGCTCCTGAAAATCCACGATACGCAGGATGGTTCCCAGATGAAAGGTGGCACCAGTGCCAAGTCGGGCTGGTTTGATAGAGGCAAGTGGCTCCTGCAATCTGCCAGCCAGAAGATGGGCAGGTCAGTTTTATTCCAGGGAAAAGGGCCGTAGTTTTGTTGGGGACCTGTGGCTGGGAGTGGCCGGCTGGCTCCTGAAAATCCACGATACGCAGGATGGTTCCCAGATGAAAGGTGGCACCAGTGCCAAGTCGGGCTGGTTTGATAGAGGGAAGTGGCTGCTGCAATCTGCCAGCCAGAAGCGGGGCAGGTGAGTTTTCTTTGCCAGGGAAAAGGGCCGTGGTTTGTGTTGGGGGCCTGTGGCTGGGAGTGGCCGGCTGGCTCCTGAAAATCCACGATACGCAGGATGGTTCCCAGATGAAAGGTGGCACCAGTGCCAAGTTGGCTGGTTTGATAGTACCAAGTGGCTCTGCAATTCCAGCCGACTCTGGCACTGGTGCCACCTTTCATCTGGGAACCATCCTGCGTATCGTGGATTTTCAGGAGCCAGCCGGCCACTCCCAGCCACAGCCCCAAACACAAACCACGGCCCTTTTCCCTGGAATAAAACTGACCTGCCCGTCTTCTGGCTGGCAGATTGCAGGAGCCACTTGCCTCTATCAAACCAGCCCGACTCGGCACTGGTGCCACCTTTCATCTGGGAACCATCCTGCGTATTGTGGATTTTCAGGAGCCAGCCGGCCACTCCCAGCCACAGGTCCCCAAAAAAATACTACGGCCCTTTTCCCTGGAAGTAAAACTGACCTGCCCTCTCTGGCTGGCAGATTGCAGAGCCACTTGCCTCTATCAAACCAGCCCGACTTGGCACTGGTGCCACCTTTCATCTGGGAACCATCCTGCGTATCGTGGATTTTCAGGAGCCAGCCGGCCACTCCCAGCCACAGGCCCCAAACACAAACCACGGCCCTTTTCCCTGGAAATAAAACTACCCACCGCTTCTGGCTGGCAGATTGCAGGAGCCACTTCCTCTATCAACCAGCCCGACTCGGCACTGGTGCCACCTTTCATCTGGGAACCATCCTGCGTATCGTGGATTTTCAGGAGCCAGCCGGCCACTCCCAGCCACAGGCCCCAACACAAACCACGGCCCTTTTCCCTGGAACAAAACTACCGCCCGTCTTCTGGCTGGCAGATTGCAGGAGCCACTTGCCTCTATCAAATCCAGCCCGACTCGGCACTGGTGCCACCTTTCATCTGGGAACCATCCTGCGTATCGTGGATTTTCAGGAGCCAGCCGGCCACTCCCAGCCACAGGCCCCCGAACACAAACCACGGCCCTTTTCCCTGGAAGAAAAACTGACCTGCCCCATCTGGCTGGCAGATTGCAGGAGCCACTTGCCTCTATCAAACCAGCCCGACTCGGCACTGGTGCCACCTTTCATCTGGGAACCATCCTGCGTATCGTGGATTTTCAGGAGCCAGCCGGCCACTCCCAGCCACAGGCCCCCGAACACAAACCACGGCCCTTTTCCCTGGCAAACAAAACTACCATGCCCGCTTCTGGCTGGCAGATTGCAGGAGCCACTTGCCTCTATCAAACCAGCCCGACTCGGCACTGGTGCCACCTTTCATCTGGGAACCATCCTGCGTATCGTGGATTTTCAGGAGCCAGCCGGCCACTCCCAGCCACAGGCCCCAACACAAACACGGCCCTTTTCCCTGGAATAAAACTACTGCCCATCCTTCTGGCTGGCAGATTGCAGGAGCCACTTGCCTCTATCAAACCAGCCCGACTCGGCACTGGTGCCACCTTTCATCTGGGAACCATCCTAGCGTATCGTGGATTTTCAGGAGCCAGCCGGCCACTCCCAGCCACAGCCCCCAAACAAAATCCACGGCCCTTTTCCCTGGAAGTAAAACTGACCTGCCCATCATCTGGCTGGCACATTGCAGCAGCCACTTGGTAATATCAAACCTTATCAAACCAGCCGACTTGACACTGGTGCCACCTTTCATCTGGGAACCATCCTGCGTATCGTGGATTTTCAGGAGCCAGCCGGCCACTCCCAGCCACAGGCCCCGAACACAAACACGGCCCTTTTCCCTGGCAAAAAAACTACCCGCCCGCTTCTGGCTGGCAGATTGCAGGGCCACTTCCTCTATCAAACCAGCCCGACTCGGCACTGGTGCCACCTTTCATCTGGGAACCATCCTGCGTATCGTGGATTTTCAGGAGCCAGCCGGCCACTCCCAGCCACAGCCCCCAAAAAACTACGGCCCTTTTCCCTGGCAATAAACTACCTGCCCCGCTTCTGGCTGGCAGATTGCAGGAGCCACTTGCCTCTATCAAACCAGCCCGACTCGGCACTGGTGCCACCTTTCATCTGGGAACCATCCTGCGTATCGTGGATTTTCAGGAGCCAGCCGGCCACTCCCAGCCACAGGCCCCCGAACACAAACTAACGGCCCTTTTCCCTGGAAGTAAAACTGACCTGCCCGTCATCTGGCTGGCAGATTGCAGGAGCCACTTGCCTCTATCAACCAGCCCGACTCGGCACTGGTGCCACCTTTCATCTGGGAACCATCCTGCGTATCGTGGATTTTCAGGAGCCAGCCGGCCACTCCCAGCCACAGGCCCCCAAACACAAACCACGGCCCTTTTCCCTGGAAGTAAAACTGACCTGCCCGCTTCTGGCTGGCAGATTGCAGGAGCCACTTGCCTCTATCAACCAGCCCGACTCGGCACTGGTGCCACCTTTCATCTGGGAACCATCCTGCGTATCGTGGATTTTCAGGAGCCAGCCGGCCACTCCCAGCCACAGGCCCCCAAACACAAACCACGGCCCTTTTCCCTGGAAGTAAAACTGACCTGCCCGTCATCTGGCTGGCAGATTGCAGGAGCCACTTGCCTCTATCAATCCAGCCCGACTTGGCACTGGTGCCACCTTTCATCTGGGAACCATCCTGCGTATCGTGGATTTTCAGGAGCCAGCCGGCCACTCCCAGCCACAGGCCCCCGAACACAAAACCACGGCCCTTTCCCCGGCAAAAAACTCACCCGCCCCGCTTCTGGCTGGCAGATTGCAGGAGCCACTTCCCTCTATCAAACCAGCCCGACTCGGCACTGGTGCCACCTTTCATCTGGGAACCATCCTGCGTATCGTGGATTTTCAGGAGCCAGCCGGCCAATCCCAGCCACAGGCCCCCAAACAAATACTACGGCCCTTTTCCCTGGAATTAAAACTGACCTGCCCATCTTCTGGCTGGCAGATTGCAGGAGCCACTTGGTACTATCAAACCAGCCCGACTTGGCACTGTGCACCACTTTCATCTGGGAACCATCCTGCGTATCGTGGATTTTCAGGAGCCAGCCGGCCACTCCCAGCCACAGGCCCCCGAAACAAAACCACGGCCCTTTTCCCTGGCAAAGAAAACTCACCCGCCCCGCTTCTGGCTGGCAGATTGCAGGAGCCACTTCCCTCTATCAAACCAGCCCGACTCGGCACTGGTGCCACCTTTCATCTGGGAACCATCCTGGGTATCGTGGATTTTCAGGAGCCAGCCGGCCACTCCCAGCCACATGTCCCCAAACAAAATCTACGGCCCTTTTCCCTGGAAGTAAAACTGACCTGCCCATCATCTGGCTGGCAGATTGCAGGAGCCACTTGGCTCTTTCAAACCAGCCCAACTTGGCACTGGTGCCACCTTTCATCTGGGAACCATCCTGCGTATCGTGGATTTTCAGGAGCCAGCCGGCCACTCCCAGCCACAGGCCCCCGAACAAAACCACGGCCCTTTTCCCTGGCAAAAAAACTACCCGCCCGTTCTGGCTGGCAGATTGCAGGGCATTGCTCTATCAAACCAGCCCATCGACACGGGGGGGGGGGGGGGGGGGGGGGGGGGGGGGGGGGGGGGGGGGGGGGGGGGGGGGGGGGGGGGGGGGGGGGGGGGGGGGGGGGGGGGGGGGGGGGGGGGGGGGGGGGGGGGGGGCCTGGAATTAAAACTACCTGCCCTCTCTGGCTGGCAGATTGCAGGACCCACTTGCCTCTATCAATCCAGCCCGACTCGGCACTGGTGCCACCTTTCTATCTGGGAACCATCCTGCGTATCGTGGATTTTCAGGAGCCAGCCGGCCACTCCCAGCCACAGGCCCCCACACAAACCACGGCCCTTTTCCCTGGAATAAAACTGACCGCCCGCTTCTGGCTGGCAGATTGCAGGAACCACTTGGCCTCATATCAAACCAGCCCCGACTCGGCACTGGTGCCACCTTTCATCTGGGAACCATCCTGCGTATCGTGGATTTTCAGGAGCCAGCCGGCCACTCCCCAGCCACAGGCCCCAAACACAAACCACGGCGCTTTTCCCTGGAGTAAAACTGACTGCCGTCATGGCTGGAATTGCAGAGCCACTTGCCTCTATCAACGCCCGACTGGCACTGGTGCACCTTTCATTGGGAACCATCTGCGTATGTGGATTTTCAGGAGCACGGCACTCCAGCCACAGGCCCCAACCAACTCGCCCTTTTCCTGGAATAAACAGACCGCCTCTTCTGGCTGCGATTGCAGGAGCATGTCCTATCATCCAGCCACTGGACTGGTGCCACTCTGGACCATCCGCGTATTGTGGATTCAGAGCCAGCGGCCACTCCAGCCCAGGCCAAACAATACTACGCCTATTCCCGGAATAAATGCGCCACTCGGCTGGCAGATTGCAGGAACACTTGCCTTCATCCAGCCATTGGCACTGTGCCACCTTATTGGAACCATCCTGCGTATCGTGGTTTCAGGCCAGCGCCATCCAGCACAGCCCCCGAACACAAACACGGCCCTTTTCCTGAAAAAAAATACCCCCCGTCTGGCTGCAGATTGCGGAGCATTGCCTCTATCAACCAGCCCGCTCGCACTGGTGCCACCTTTCATCTGGGAACCATCCTGCGTATCGTGGACTTTTCAGGAGCCAGCCGGCCACTCCCAGCCACAAGTCCCCAAATCAAAACTGCGCCCTTTTCCCTGGAAGTAAAACTGACCTGCCCATCTCTGGCTGGCAATTGCAGCAGCCACTTGGTAATATCAAACCTGCCCAACTTGGCACTGGTGCCACCTTTCATCTGGGAACCATCCTGCGTATCGTGGATTTTCAGGAGCCAACTGGCCACTCCCAGCCACAGGCCCCCGAACACAAACCATGACCCTTTTCCCTGGCAAACAAACTCACTGCCCGCACTTCTGGCTGGCAGATTGCAGGAGCCACTTGCCTCTATCAATCCAGCCCGACTTGGCACTGGTGCCACCTTTCATCTGGGAACCATCCTGCGAATCGTGGATTTTCAGGAGCCAGCCGGCCACTCCCAGCCACAGGCCCCCGAACACAAACTACGGCCCTTTTCCCTGGAAGTAAAACTGACCTGCCCATCATCTGGCTGGCAGATTGCAGGAGCCACTTGCCCTATCAAACCAGCCCGACTCGGCACTGGTGCCACCTTTCATCTGGGAACCATCCTGCGTATCGTGGATTTTCAGGAGCCAGCCGGCCACTCCCAGCCACAGGCCCCCGAACACAAACCACGGCCCTTTTCCCTGGCAAACAAAACTAACCAACGCCGCTTCTGGCTGGAAGACTGCAGGAGCCACTTGACTCTATCAAACCAGCCCGACTCGACACTGGTGCCACCTTTCATCTGGGAACCATCCTGCGTATTGTGGATTTTCAGGAGCCAGCCGGCCACTCCCAGCCAGAGTCCCCAAAACAATCTACGGCCCTTTTCCCTGGAAGTAAAACTGACCTGCCCATCATCTGGCTGGCACATTGCAGCAGCCACTTGGTAATATCAAACCGGCCCAACTTGGCACTGGTGCCACCTTTCATCTGGGAACCATCCTGCGTATCGTGGATTTTCAGGAGCCAGCCGGCCACTCCCAGCCACAGGCCCCCAAACACAAACCATGACCCTTTTCCCTGGCAAAGAAAACTCACCCGCCCCGCTTCTGGCTGGCAGATTGCAGGAGCCACTTCCCTCTATCAAACCAGCCTGACTCGGCACTGGTTCCACCTTTCATCTGGGAACCATCCTGTGTATCGTGGATTTTCAGGAGCCAGCCGGCCACTCCCAGCCACAGGTCCCCAAACAAATACTACGGCCCTTTCCCTGGAATTAAAACTGACCTGCCCATCATCTGGCTGGCAGATTGCAGGACCCACTTGCCTCTATCAAACCAGCCCGACTTGGCACTGGTGCCACCTTGGGTCTGGGAGCCATCCAGCGTATTGTGGATTTTCAGGAGCCAGCCGGCCACTCCCAGCCACAAGTCCCCAAAAACAATCTACGGCCCTTTTCCCTGGAAGTAAAACTGACCTGCCCATCATCTGGCTGGCACATTGCAGCAGCCACTTGGTAATATCAAACCTGCCACACTTGGCACTGGTGCCACCTTTCATCTGGGAACCATCCGGCGTATCGTGGATTTTCAGGAGCCAGCCGGCCACTCCCAGCCACAGGCCCCCGAACACAAACCACGGCCCTTTTCCCTGGCAAAGAAAACTCACCCGCCCCGCTTCTGGCTGGCAGATTGCAGGAGCCACTTGACTCTATCAATCCAGCCCGACTCAGCACGGGTGCCACCTTTCATCTGGGAACCATCCTGTGTATCGTGGATTTTCAGGAGCCAGCCGGCCAACCCAAGCCACAGGCCCCCGAACACACACTACGGCCCTTTTCCCTGGAAGTAAAACTGACCTGCCCTTCATCTGGCTGGCAGATTGCAGGAGCCACTTGCCTCTATGAATCCAGCCCGACTTGGCACTGGTGCCACCTTTCATCTGGGAACCATCCTCCGTATCGTGGATTTTCAGGAGCCAGCCGGCCACTCCCAGCCACAGGCCCCCGAACACAACCACGGCCCTTTTCCCTGGAAGTAAAACTGACCTGCCCGTCATCTGGCTGGCAGATTGCAGGAGCCACTTGCCTCTATCAATCCAGCCCGACTTGGCCCTGGTGCCACCTTTCATCTGGGAACCATCCTGCGTATCGTGGATTTTCAGGAGCCAGCCGGCCACCCCAAGCCACAGACCCCGAACACAAACTACGGCCCTTTTCCCTGGAAATAAAACGGACCTGCGCGTCATCTGGCTGGCAGATTGCAGGAGCCACTTGCCTCTATCAATCCAGCCCGACTTGGCACTGGTGCCACCTTTCATCTGGGAACCATCCTCCGTATCGTGGATTTTCAGGAGCCAGCCGGCCACTCCCAGCCACAGGCCCCCGAACACAAACCACAGCCCTTTTTTCCTGGCAAAGAAAACTCACCCGCCCCGCTTCTGGCTGGAAGATTGCAGGAGACACTTGCCTCTGTCAAACCAGCCCGACTCGGTACTGGTGCCACCTTTCATCTGGGAACCATCCTGCATATCGCGGATTTTCAGGAGCCAGCCGGCCACTCCCAGCCACAGCCCCCCAAACAAAAACCACGGCCCTTTTCCCTGGAAGTAAAACTGACCTGCCCGTCATCTGGCTGGCAGGTTGCAGGAGCCACTTGCCTCTATCAATCCAGCCCGACTCGGCACTGGTGCCACCTTTCATCTGGAAACCATCCTGCGTATCGTGGATTTTCAGGAGCCAGCCGGCCACTCCCAGCCACAGGCCCCGAACACAAACACGGCCCTTTTCCCTGGAATTAAAACAGACCTGCCCATCTTCTGGCTGGCAGATTGCAGGAGCCACTTGGTACTATCAACCAGCCCGACTTGGCATGCTGCCACTTTTCATCTGGGTACCATCCTGTGTATCGTGGATTTTCAGGAGCCAGCCGGCCACTCCCAGCCACAGGCCCCCGAACAAAAACCACGGCCCTTTTCCCTGGCAAAGAAAACTCACCCGCCCCGCTTCTGGCTGGTAGATTGCAGGAGCCACTTGCCTCTATCAATCCAGCCCGACTCGGCACTGGTGCCACCTTTCATCTGGGAACCATCCTGCGTATCGTGGATTTTCAGGAGCCAGCCGGCCACTCCCAGCCACAGGCCCCTGAACACAAACCACGGCCCTTTTCCCTGGCAAACAAAACTAACCCACCCCGCTTCTGGCTGGCAGATTGCAGGAGCCACTTGCCTCTATCAAACCAGCCCGACTTGGCACTGGTGCAACTTTGGGTCTGGGAGCCATCCTGCGTATTGTGGATTTTCAGGAGCCAGCCGGCCATTCCCAGCCAGAAGTCCCCAAATACAAACCACGGCCCCTTTCCCTGGAATTAAAACTGACCTGCCCATTCTCTGGCTGGCAAATTGCCGGAACCTCTTGGCTCTGTCAAACTAGCCCAACTTGGCACTGGTGCCACCTTTCATCTGGGAACCATCCTGCGTATCGTGGATTTTCAGGAGCCAGCCGGCCACTCCCAGCCATAGGCCCCCGAACAAAAACCACGGCCCTTTTCCCTTGCAAACAAAACTCACCCGCCCCTCTTCTGGCTGGCAGATTGCAGGAGCCACTTGCCTCTATCAAACCAGCCTGACTCGGCACTGGTGCCGCCTTTCATCTGGGAACCATCCTGTGTATCGTGGATTTTCAGGAGCCAGCCGGCCACTCCAGCCACAGGTCCCAAACAAATACTACGGCCCTTTTCCCTGGAATTAAAACTTATCTGCCCATCATCTGGCTGGCAGATTGCAGGACCCACTTCCCTCTATCAAACCAGCCTGACTTGGCACTGGTGCCACCTTGGGTCTGGGAGCCATCCAGCGTATTGTGGATTTTCAGGGCGCCGGCCACTCCCAGCCACAAGTCCCCAAAAAAATCTACGGCCCTTTTCCCTGGAAGTAAAACGACCTGCCACATCTGGCTGGCAGATTGCAGAGCCACTTGCCTCTATCAACCAGCCCGACTCGGCACTGTGCCACTTTCATCTGGGACCATCCTGCGTATCGTGGATTTTCAGGAGCCAGCGGCCACTCCCAGCCACGGCCCCGAACACAAACCACGGCCCTTTTCCCTGGCAACAAAACTTACCCACCCGCTTCTGGCTGGCAGATTGCCGGAGCCACTTGCCTCTTCAAACCAGCCCGACCGGCACTGGTGCCACCTTGTCTGGGACCATCCTGCGTATTGTGGATTTTCAGGGCCAGCCGGCCACTCCAGCCAAGCCCAAATACAAACTACGGCCCTTTTCCTGGAATAAAACAGACCTCCCACTTCTGGCTGGCAGATTGCAGGAGCCACTTGGTCTATCAACAACCCGACTTGGCAATGCTGCCTTTCATCTGGGAACCATCCTGCGTATCGTGGATTTTCAGGAGCCAGCCGGCCATTCCCAGCCACAGGCCCCTAAAAAAACTACGGCCCTTTCCCTGGAATTAAAACTGACCTGCCCATCTTCTGGCTGGCAAATTGCAGGAACCACTTGGCTCTGTCAAACTAGCCTAACTTGGCACTGGTGCCACCTTTCATCTGGGAACCATCCTGCGTATCGTGGATTTTCAGGAGCCAGCTGGCCACTCCCAGCCACAGGCCCCCGAACACAAACCACGGCCCTTTTCCCTGGCAAACAAAACTACCCTGCCCGTCATCTGGCTGGCAGATTGCAGGAGCCACTTGCCTCTATCAAATCCAGCCCGACTCGGCACTGGTGCCACCTTATCTGGGAACCATCCTGCGTATCGTGGATTTTCAGGAGCCAGCCGGCCACTCCCAGCCACAGGTCCCCAAAACAAACTACGGCCCTTTTCCCTGGAATTAAAACAGACCTGCCCATCTTCTGGCTGGCAGATTGCAGGAGCCACTTGGTACTATCAAACCAGCCCGACTTGGCACTGTTGCCACCTTTCATCTGGGAACCATCCTGCGTATCGTGGATTTTCAGGAGCCAGCCGGCCACTCCCAGCCACAGGCCCCGAACAAAAACCTACGGCCCTTTTCCCTGGAAGTAAAACTGACCTGCCCGCATTCTGGCTGGCAGATTGCAGGAGCCACTTGCCTCTATCAATCCAGCCCCAATGGACTTTGGGGACCTTCATTGGGAACCATCCTGCGTATCGTGTTTTCAGGCCAGCGGCCACCCCAGCCCCAAAGGGCCCCCAACAAAAACCACGGCCCCTTTTTCCCCGGCAAAGAAAACTCACCCGCCCCCCTTCTGGCTGGCAGATTGGGAGAGCCCCTTGCCTCTATCAATCCAGCCCGAATGGGACTGGTGCCACCTTTCATTGGGGGGCCACCTGGTATCGTGGATTTTCAGGACCACCGGGCCCCTCCCCCGCAAAGGCCCCCGAACAAACCCGGCCCTTTTTTCCCCGGAAAAAAAACTACCCCCCGATCTGGCTGGCAGATTTCAGGAGCCACTTGCCCTACAATCCCGCCGACTGGCACCGGGCCACCTTTATCTGGGAACCCCCTCGTATCTGGATTTTCAGGAGCCCGCCCGGGCCCCTCCCCGCCACAGGCCCCCGAAAAAAACCACGGCCCTTTTCCCGGGAAAAAAACGACCTGCCTCATCTGGCGGCAGATTGCAGGAGCACTTGCCCTATCAATCCACCCGACTGGACCGTGCCACCTTTCATCTGGGGAACCCTCCTGCGTACGTGGGTTTTCAGGAGGCACCGGCCAATCCCCCACAGGCCCCCAAAAAAAACAAAGGGCCCCTTTTTCCCCGGAAAAAACTACCCGCCCTTTCCCGGCTGGGAGATTGCAGGGGGCCACTTTACTCATCAAACCGCCCGACTGGACTGGTGCCACCTTTCATTGGGAACCACCGCTTCGTGGATTTTTTAGGAAAACCAGCGGGCCACTCCCGCCCCAGGCCCCCCCAACAAAAACCACGGGCCCCCTTTTCCCGGCAAAAAAAACTCACCCCCCCCTTCTGGGTGGCAGATTGCAGAGCCCCTTTCCTCATCAACCCCATGGCACTGGGGCCCCCCTTTCATCGGGAAACCCTCTGGATCGTGGATTTCAGGAGCCCGCCGGCCTCTCCCAGCCACAGCCCCCAAACAAAACACGGGGCCCTTCCCTG